>NC_047519.1:41330360-41400360 GCF_902827115.2 Pseudochaenichthys georgianus
TTGTTTGAATTACATGCTTTAAATAAGTCATTCTAGAAACAAAGATATATGTTTAAAAAAGTATTAAGTTTAGAGACGATATGAAATAAAACCCTCCAAATGATGCTTGGAAATAACTCGTTATATTTAATGTAATGTATATATTTGGACGTCAAGCTCTGCCGAGCAATACCGGTTTTGTATTCGTGCAAACCAACACGTGTTTTATCGGTGGAGGAAGTGTGTCTACTCCGTGATACTCTTTACAACATGAGCACATATTATAATTCAGATCAGCTGCACTGAATCTTTAATAGATCCCACTTGGACTTTCTTGTTGTTGATGTTCGACTTTCTGCTTTACGTGTTCAGAGTTGTTTCTGTTGACTTATTTAAGACGAGCGGACGTAAACACAGCTCTTGGATTGGACGTGAAACTGCTTCATCGCTCCGGGCTGCTTTGGGTTTCTCTGCAGGATAGCAAGCAGAGCGTTGCTTCGATTCAGAGAGTGAGTGAAATGAAACCGGCACGTTTGAGGCTGAGGAAACTTTAAAAGAACTCACCGTAGTTGTTTTGCGTGGTTTTACTTGGATAGGAATACATTATTGTAGAAAATGGCTTGCGTGCAAAATACTCTAAAGCAAGGCGTCGTGCACGTTCTTGAGGGAACATCGTGGGGAATGCTGTGGCGGCTCAATCCCCGTTACGTTGAGTCGCCGAGAGGCTAAACTTGGCTTTAAACTGTGACGCGTTTTCCAAAAGAAAGTCCATGTTGAAGCAATATAGTTTTAGGGATATTTAATAAACAAAATCAAAGCACGGTAACTATGGACAACACGGTCAACAGAAGACATGACAGCCCAAGCTCACCCTCTGTCGTGTGCACTCGACGTCAAACAGGTGACCTATAAACCAAACCACACCCATGTGACCATTACCGTTGACGTAAGCGAATAATAATACAAATAATGAACTTGAGCTAAGTCGCGTAATGCCACCGTCTGGTGTATGTAGATGGCGATTGTTGATTGTGTGCAAAGAAAACGTATTATTAGTCAAATCAGCCCTCGATACGTCTCTTTTTATTCATCGTCTTTCTCGTTTGAGTTGTTTATGCCATTTCACTTGGATTGGGAACAAGCTCGCGGAGGAGAAGGCTTGCTGGTTGCTAAATGACCTTAGATCTGATCGAGCTAATCGGTCCCACTTTGGCAGATTTGTCGCGGCAGCACGTTAACGAGGCATGCCAACATACTTGGAGAATAAACGTAAACACTAACGGTTAAAGCAAGACAACGTTTATACTCGTGTTTCAAAGGAGAAGCAGCTTGCAGTCGTCTTGAATTCAACGAGCAGCAGCAGGCTGAACTGTGAGCTGAACTGTGAGCTCTGGAACCTCCGAATACGCTTTGATAGTTCTTGATTTCATTTCCCCTTCACGGATGATCTTCCAATCGCGGCTCGTTCCTCGGAGCTGGATCAGCGCCAGCTTTCCGTCCCGAGTGTTCACAGAACGGCTCTTCAGTCGGAGAGCTTGTTGGTTCTGAAACCGATCCAGACGCTTTCAGGGGAACTTTTTCCTGATCACGATGTGACGTGAGACTGGAGCTGAGGTGCAAAAGCTCCGTCTCCGTCGGCAACGCGTCACTGAGCTGGCATGTTCCTGTGTTCCCTCATTTCCCCTCCTTTATACACTGAAGGTCGTTTAATGTTCAGCTCGCATCGTATTCTAAGAGAGCCTCGTTGTGATCGTGCTTTGTGCTGTGATGTGAGAACCATAGATCTCCTAAAAGTCTTTCTTGGAAGAACTGCCCTGTTTTTTTTTCGTGACGATGCATTTTTCAGATAGAAGAACGTTCGATAACACTTTATTTTAAGGTACACATATTCTCCATACACTAGTTGTTAATGAACATGCAGTATATTGGCTCTTTATTAGTCATTATAAAACACGTATTAATGCCTTATTCTACAAGTACTAAGCCATTAGTTCAGTTTTTCCTTAATAACCCTCTAATTCAGTGATTCTCAAATGGGGGTACGCGGACCCCTAGGGGTACGTTGGGGTACTGCAGGGGGTACGTGAGATTTAAAAAAAAAAAAAAAAAAAAGTTAATTAAAAAAATACCAAAAATAATCTTAGTACAATAAGTTAAATAGAAAACACAACTTGTATGTTATAGTTTTGCATAATATATCATTTTGTGCATTGGTTTGTTAAACAGTTGAAAAACTCCTTTGAAAAATCAGTTTACATTTTTTTTCTTTTTTCATGCATAAAATGAAAATATCCTTAGTTTGTTGTAAAGGAGTTAATGAACCACACACTGAGGGAACATCACTATATTGGAATTATTTATATAAGCTTTTTCGATCAAACATGTTCGGGGTCGGTCCGGGGGTACTTGGCTGAGAAAAGTTTGAGAAGCACTGCTCTAATTAGTGCTGATTTGTTGCAAGTAAGGAAGTTGTTGTACATGAGATTTGGTCTTAATACGCGCTGCTCAATATGCGCCTAATAACTCTCATACTAACACTTAACACATATGGGCTTTCCTTATTTAACAAGACATGAAACTATAAGTGTTAATTGTGTCAAAATAACTCAAAACGAGGTATTTTCTAACTCTATTGACCTGTATGTTTCATATCTGCACATTTATATTCTTGTAATGTTTATAATGTACATTTTATATTACATATAATAAAGTAAAACTATCGTCTTCTAACTAACACATCTGTAGATACGTAAGGTACGTTTATTTATAAAGCACATTTTCTGACACGGAGGCAATTCAAAGAGCTTCACTTCACATTAGTTCAGAGCGAGGACAAAAGAAAAGAGACACGACGGACGTAGAATTGAAAAACTGAAATCTGAGGAGAAAATAGAGCAAATGTGGTGAATAAACAATATTCAGCTCTGAGACGTGGAGAATTACAGATTAGATTAAAACATGCATAGAATGGACATTCTCAAGTACATCCAATTGGTTTTTGAGTACGGACCCTGGGGGAATGTACCTCTGACGATCACAGAGGAATCTGCACTATGTATTTATCTACACAATGCAGTCATTTAAAAACTGTATCTTTTCAGACTCGAACGCCTTTGTAGGAACAATCCTCACCTTTGATGACGCTGCACACACACACACACACACACACACACACACACACACACACACACACACACACACACACACACACACACACACACACACACACCCCTTTTTAAGAGCATTATCTGACGGTCGAGGGCTCTTGCTGACCTCTGATAGGTCAAAGCTGTTGACCCGGTACATCTGGGCAATTAGACCAATCACAACGCAGCGGCTGCTGAGAGAGGTCGAGTGTGAGGTCATCAACACTGCATATTGAAGCAGCTCAGTGGCGCCTGCTTGCATCGGAAAGTACGACATGTAAAGCGCGTGTGCAGGTAATTGATCACCTGGCAGACAGAGCGGATCAATAAGACATGTTTTAGGGACATTCATTAAAACTCAATCATTTCCAAAAGTAAAAGATTACGATATTGATTTATAGTAATCGATATATTGATTATTAATTTTGATATATAGATTTTAGTTTGCTCTGGGATTCAGAGCAGCAACCCTGCAGTCCCGCAGTGCATCCTCACGTGTGTGCTGTACATCAACCCCCTCCAGGAGAATCCCACCGTCTGGTTCGGAGCAGACACGTTTCATATCACATGCTCTTCCTCTCCGCAGCGCTCGTCTTCACACTCAGCTAATTATCTGGGTTATTAATGAATGAGGTGGTGATTAACCCCGTGCTGCTCTCGCTCGAGATCAGCTGCTGTGACTGAGCGAGTCAGTGCTGCGGTGACGGGGAACCTGGGACTTGGAGTCTCTTCTTCCGTCACTGTTCAGGTTTGTCAAAGTTATTTCATACGCGTAAAACAATAATACAACAAATAATATTTAAATGAAACAAGAGAATTATGATGGTGTTCAAGCTTAATCAGTATCAACTTGATAAACACAAATATTATTGACTTACAGATGATAACCAATGATCGACCTCGTTGCACATCCGCAAAGGGGTAGAAGAAGTTGACACTTATTGAATCCACCCTTTCTCCCAAAAACTAAATTATTAACTTTTTTTCCCCAACCCCGTGTCAATGCCTTGCTCAAGAGCAGCTGCCAAGGCTGTCTGTGCTGCAGTGGGAATTGAACCGGCAGCCCTCTGAGCAGCAGCGCTCTAGACACGAGTGTGTGACTTTGCAGTGTCAGCAGAGGTGAATCGGATCACATAGCTCTCCATCCTGTGTGTGTGTGTGTGTGTGTGTGTGTGTGTGTGTGATTGCGGTTGTTGGTCAGGGGAACGCAGTCAGTCAAGTGGAAAGAATCTGAATACACACACACACTGATTTTTAAGATTATTAAATCAATATACCGACGGTTTCTTACACCCTGATCAAAGTTGAAGGCCACACACACACGCACATGCGCGCACACGCACACACACGTTATTAATAGAAGTGCCTGGGTGGCACAGTAATCCCACATGGCAGAGTTATTCCTCCTCTGATATCAGCACACACACTTCCAATTCATTGAGATATAGCTGTGTGTGTGTGTGTGTGTGATTATGTGTTCTAAAGATACCCTCATTTCCTTTATTAATTAGAATCTGACTGGTTGTCTGATTCAAACTACTACTACTACTACTACTGTACTTCTACTACTACTACTGCTACTACTACTGTACTTCTACTACTACTACTACTACTACTGTACTTCTACTACTACTGTACTTCTACTACTACTACTACTACTACTGTACTTCTACTACTACTACTACTACTACTACTGTACTTCTACTACTACTACTGCTACTACTACTGTACTTCTACTACTACTACTACTACTACTACTACTACTACTGTACTTCTACTACTACTGTACTTCTACTACTACTACTACTACTACTGTACTTCTACTACTACTACTACTACTACTGTACTTCTACTACTACTACTACTACTGTACTTCTACTACTACTACTACTACTACTGTACTACTACTACTACTACTACTGTACTTCTACTACTACTACTACCACTACTGTACTTCTAGTACTACTACTACTACTACTAATGTACTTCTACTACTACCACTACAACTACTACTGTACTTCTACTACTCTACTACTACTGTACTTCTACTACTCTACTACTACTGTACTTCTACTACTACTACTACTACTGCTACTGTACTACTACTGTACTTCTACTACTACTGTACTTCTACTACTACTACTACTACTGTACTTCTACTACTACTACTACTACTGTACTTCTACTACTACTACTACTGTACTTCTACTACTACCACTACTGTACTTCTACTACTGTACTTCTACTACTACCACTACAACTACTACTGTACTTCTACTACTCTACTACTACTACTACTGTACTGCTACTGTACTACTACTGCTACTGTACTACTACTGTACTTCTACTACTACTACTACTACTGCTACTGTAGTACTACTACTACTACTACTACTACTGTACTACTACTGTACTACTACTACTACTACTCTACTACTACTGTACTTCTACTACTACTGCTACTGTACTACTACTACTACTACTACTCTACTACTACTACTACTACTACTCTACTACTACTGTACTTCTACTACTACTACTACTACTACTACTACTACTACTCTACTACTACTACTACTACTCTACTACTACTGTACTTCTACTACTACTACTACTACTACTACTACTCTACTACTACTACTACTACTACTACTACTACTACTACTACTGTACTACTACTACTACTACACTAAGTAAAGAGTAGATAAAAGTACAATTTCATTAATGTTGCAGCCTCACACTCGAGCATCACACACACACACACACACACACACACACACACACACACACACACACACACACACACACACACACACACACACACACACACACACACACACACACACACACACACACACACACACAATGAAATATCGTCCTGACATGTGAAGGATTAGAATTTCTTACACAAAAAAAACTTAGTTCCCACTTGACAGTTAACCGAGGAAAACAAAACAAATAAACAACAACACATCACATGACCAACAGTGCACACCCTCACCTGAGTCCTGCTGGAAAATGAATCATTGCTTTTTGCTCTGAAGGACAGTACACTGGTTTAAATGTGCGTCGTGGCACCAGAGGCCCAGTTTCCGCAGCCTGTGGGATCTGTAGTTCTGATCATGGCATCTGTAGTTCTCTCTCAGATCACACACACACACACACACACACACACACACACACACACACACACACACACACACACACACACACACACACACACACCACACACACACACACACACACACACACACACACACACACACACACACACACACACACACACACACACACACACACACACACACACACAGTTCTCCTTCTGCTGACGGGCTGGTTTTTCTGAACCGACCATGTGTGCACTGTGGAGAGGACCAGTTGTCTTTGGCATGGTGTGTGTGTGTGTGTGTGTGTGTGTGAAGGGGGGGGGGGGGGAGTCTCTATAATCAGCTTTATTATGAGACAGTTTCTTCTGTCAGAAAACGGTATTAAAATGTCACATTATAAGCTCATTTATTTGAGGTATAGGTTGTTTGTGGTCATGATGTTGCAAGGTGAGCAAGTTTCAATCGGAGGACTCTTTAAAGTAGAGACGCTACATACTGATATACACCTGAACATCAGCAGGAGAGGACTCTTTAAAGTAGAGACACTACATACTGATATACACCTGAACATCAGCGGGAGAGGACTCTTTAAAGTAGAGACACTACATACTGATATACACCTGAACATCAGCAGGAGAGGACTCTTTAAAGTAGAGACACTACATACTGATATACACCTGAACATCAGCAGGAGAGGACTCTTTAAAGTAGAGGACACTACATACTGATATACACCTGAACATCAGCAGGAGAGGACTCTTTAAAGTAGAGACACTACATACTGATATACACCTGAACATCAGCAGGAGAGGACTCTTTAAAGTAGAGACACTACATACTGATATACACCTGAACATCAGCAGGGGAGGACTCTTTAAGTAGAGACCCTACATACTGATATACACCTGAACATCAGCAGGAGAGGACTCTTTAAAGTAGAGACACTACATGCTGATATACACCTGCACATCAGCAGGAGAGGACTCTTTAAAGTAGAGACACTACATACTGATATACACCTGAACATCAACAGGAGAGGACTCTTTAAAGTAGAGACACTACATGCTGATATACACCTGAACATCAGCAGGAGAGGACTCTTTAAAGTACAGACACTACATACTGACATACACCTGAACATCAGCAGGAGAGGACTCTTTAAAAGTACAGACACTACATACTGATATACACCTGAACATCAGCAGCAGAGGACTCTTTAAAGTAGAGACACTACATACTGATATACACCTGAACATCAGCAGCAGAGGACTCTTTAAAGTAGAGACACTACATACTGATATACACCTGAACATCAGCAGGAGAGGACTCTTTAAAGCAGAGACACTACATACTGATATACACCTGAACATCAGCAGGAGAGGACTCTTTAAAGTAGAGACCCTACATACTGATATACACCTGAACATCAGCAAGAGAGGACTCTTTAAAGTAGAGACACTACATACTGATATACACCTGAACATCAGCAGGAGAGGACTCTTTAAAGTAGAGACGCTACATTCTGATATACACCTGAACATCAGCAGGAGAGGACTCTTTAAAGTAGAGACACTACATACTGATATACACCTGAACATCAGCAGGAGAGGACTCTTTAAAGTAGAGACACTACATGCTGATATACACCTGCACATCAGCAGGAGAGGACTCTTTAAAGTAGAGACACTACATACTGATATACACCTGAACATCAGCAGGAGAGGACTCTTTAAAGTAGAGACACTACATGCTGATATACACCTGCACATCAGCAGGAGAGGACTCTTTAAAGTAGAGACATACATACTGATATACACCTGAACATCAACAGGAGAGGACTCTTTAAAGTAGAGACACTACATGCTGATATACACCTGAACATCAGCAGGAGAGGACTCTTTAAAGTACAGACACTACATACTGACATACACCTGAACATCAGCAGGAGAGGACTCTTTAAAGTACAGACACTACATACTGATATACACCTGAACATCAGCAGCAGAGGACTCTTTAAAGTAGAGACACTACATACTGATATACACCTGAACATCAGCAGGTGAGGACTCTTTAAAGTAGAGACACTACATACTGATATACACCTGAACATCTGCAGGAGAGGACTCTTTAAAGTAGAGACACTACATACTGATATAAACCTGAACATCAGCAGGAGAGGACTCTTTAAAGTAGAGACACTACATACTGATATACACCTGAACATCAGCAGGAGAGGACTCTTTAAAGTAGAGACACTACATACTGATATACACCTGAACATCAGCAGGAGAGGACTCTTTAAAGTAGAGACACTACAGTATACTGATAATTAGCATTTTTAAAGGGCCTTCACACCGGCGTACTTTTCCCATTTAGTTCCGTTAGTACCCCTTATGTCGCGTTCACACCAAAAAGAGTACTTAGTGCCGGGAAATATTACCCCCATTTTTAGTGCCTGCTGAGAGGTGGTATACGCTCCTGGGGGTGGCAGTAGTATACGCCGTGAAGTGGTTTGCGGCCCTGCCAGTAAACCCAAGCAGAAGAAGAAGAAGTGGCGTCAGCGGCTTCATTTGCCTAATCCTCCCTCAGGAACTTATTCCAGTGTGAACGCGATCGGTTCTTAGTTCCATGGGGGAACGAAGTGCTGGTGACCTGAAGTGCGGGGAACTAAGTGCTGGGAACGAAGTGCTGGGAACTAAGTACGCGCAAAGTTACTTGGTGTGAACGCGGCTATTGTTTGGTTGGTTTCACTTCTTTATATCGAGACTACTTTAAGATAAGATTTTCAGGGTTTGAAAAAGTAGGAATAACAGAACATTTCCGTTTTCCATTTTTCCGACATGCCGTGTGAATGGAATATCTTTTTTGGCGCTCAAAGCTTTGGAAAAAAGTCAGTAGCAACATCTCTCTCTGCACACATTGTACCCGTTTCCACTAATAATTCACCGCCTCCCTTTAAAATAAATACTTCTCCGCATAGTTTCAATGAAAACGCTTCACAGCGAGTCTTTAATATTTAATGGAAATGTTACCATTATCATATATCAGGGCTTTCAAAATCATTCCCATACCGTGGTTTTTAAATGAACGCTTTATTTTAAAAATGTACATGACGCACAGAAAGTACCTTAATGCATAGGTTTAGCAAACATTCGTCTTGTGGTTGAATTAGGGTTAACAAAGGATTTACCAGAGCGAAACGGTTCAGAGATAAGTGCATTTATTGCCAACACCACATCAGTGGCCATTTAAGATAAGCACGTCAAGCTTTCAGACCGAGAGGGATATTTCTTTCTCTCTTTGTTGATTCTCCCCCCCCCCCCTCTCTGGTGGCCTCATGTGAGCGTTATATGGGTTACTATGTGACCCTGGAGCCGTGATAATATATTTCAAATTAGTATTTTTTAATTAATGCTGCCTCGGTTGCCGCGGTGATTGATGTGCTCACGCTTCCAGGGCCACAAATCACCACAGAGCAATTAATGGGCATTACATGTCAGAAATGTCAGCTTTTATGTGACTTTCAATTCAAGGGAAATTATGGTTATTTTTCTTTCTGTTACATAATCCCAGCAATCTGGAACATTCCTGAGTTTTTTCAATGATATCCGAGAGTGCTTTGAGGCTGCTCGGCAGGGCTGTCTTTGGAACGACGCATTATTGAACCAAGTGTGCTTTAGTATTCAAGGAATGCATCTTTCCTCCGTCGCAGGATAGCCATTTTTGGACTCGAGTCCGACGGTTTTAAGCCGAGAGTTTCTCCTGCCTCTAAAATGACTTTGCAACCTGAACTTAAGTGAACAGGATGCTGGAGGGCTCAGGTTTCAGTTCATTGGCTGAAAAACCTTCTTTTTGTTCGAACCTACACAATTATCTTGGAATCAAATGACTTAAAAAGGAAATGTTATGCTTATTTTGTACATACACATGCAATGTAATGTAACAACTCAAGTTTTTCTGTCTGTTTTGATCTTTTGCCATCTCATCGTTGATCACCAAAAGCCAAGTATAAATGTTCACGATGGTCAATATATCAAAAATAGGGTTGTCCGATAGGAACAGAAGCTCACCTACAGTGCAAGGATTCCATACAAGACATGCAACAAGTGACCAGTAACGCGTTATAGAAAAACCAGTTAAAATAATTCAGCAGTTATTTTTCATCTGGGGATCTAACTCTTCAAGACAGCAGGTCGCTTCTACCTTTTCGGAGGCGTATCTTTGGACGAGATCTCGATGCCTGAAAGAAGCTATTGTTTTAATTGGATTTCCATCACCGTGAATGACGGCTCTGGATAAAAACCCTGACCAGACGTTAATCTGGATTAGAAAGGTTTAAGGGTGGCGGGGGCCTCATCACATAAAAAACCTTTTGAGTGTCGACTCAGCTCATTACGGTGGAAAGGGAAGAGCTTAGATCGTGTTTCCTCTCATCATGACCGAGTGAGTTTGGCGGCTGTTGGAGCAATTTGATGTTTGGCTTAAATGGTCAGTGCTTTGGATATTCCTCAGACTTCACTGGATGATGATTTGTTCAGCACCTGTCCTGTGAAGAGTGTTCTGTTCCATGCAGCCTTTAACCGTACAGTATGCTTCATTTGCACCTGGGACTTTTGTCTGGTTAGTGGTTTCCTAAAGTCTGGTTAGTGGTTTCCTAAAGTCTGGTTAGTGGTTTCCTAAACTCTGGTTAGTGGTTTCCTAAAGTCTGGTTAGTGGTTTCCTAAAGTCTGGTTAGTGGTTACCTAAAGTCTGGTTAGTGGTTTCCTAAAGTCTGGTTAGTGGTTTCCTAAAGTCTGGTTAGTGGTTTCCTAAACTCTGGTTAGTGGTTTCCCAACGTCTGGTTAGTGGTTTCCTAAAGTCTGGTTAGTGGTTTCCTAAAGTCTGGTTAGTGGTTTCCTAAAGTCTGGTTAGTGGTTTCCTAAAGTCTGGTTAGTGGTTTCCTAAAGTCTGGTTAGTGGTTTCCTAAAGTCTGGTGGAGATATTATTTGATGTATTGCTGAAAAGAGACGAGTTTAATGCCAGTTGCACCACTCTGATATAGGGCTGCACAATATATCGTGTTGATAATCGCGATATGCGCGACATTCACATCGCGTGGACGTGCGATTTAAAAAAGAAAAGCATATTTAAAAAAAAAAAAAAGAATTGTTTAGAACATTTGCTGTTCCTGATGCAGAGGCACTGACTGACCTATTAAAGGTGGGGTAGGTAAGTTTGAGAAACCGGCTCGAGATCGCTAGAATTTGAAAATACACAACCGGAGAAAATCTGCCACTTCCTCACAGAGCCCCTCCTCCAACACACACGAACGCGCACATGACCAATGAGGGCACGAGATAAGTGTGTGCCCCGATGGAAGGCTGACGGGCAGGTAGGCCATCGTACTTTTTACAGTATTACGGCTTCTACGGATGACATTTTTTTTATGGATTTTTTTGTCAAAGCACTTCAGATATTCATTGCTGTCGGGATGTTAAGAGCATTCCATGGAATATAACAAAAAGTGTATCTCGAGCCGGTTTCTGAAACTTACCTATCCCACCTTTAAGTAGGCAAATTAACTCAAACACGTCATGTTAACATTATTTTGCTGCTTGCTACAAAAGGGAAACCTGCTCTCGTGTCAGGAGTACTCGAGTGAGTGACGGCAAACCACCGATCAAATCTCCAAAGCAGACGCACCTGGTCATTAAAGGTCAACACTGAATAAAGTGTTTCATGTGTTTCTCCAGGGCAGTTCGGCGCTGCTAACCGAGCTAGCGCTGCTAGCTGCTAACCGAGCTAGCTCAGCTTGCTGCTCTGATAACTTAAGATCCAGACGTCCGTGACTAAAATCCTTCATCCGGTATAGTTAAAAAAACACCAATTGTATAGCATTATAGTTCAAGAAAGGATGGTTTGCGGGAAAAAAACGGTCTTTTCTTCAATTCCTGTATGTTTTCAAATCGCAGGCTGGTGTCAGTTGCAAACACCTTTGAACCACCTTTCTTTCTAAGTCTGTCGGAATCAGACTTCCTATAAAGCCAATAATCATAGGCCAATGCAACTCTTTAAACTTCATGCATGCACATGACATTTTATAAGATCATAAATCTTACCTCACACCTCATGTAATGCAACTTTAATATTTATTTGATATGGGCTGTAATGATGTTCAATGTTCCACTAAATCTTTGGAATTTTAGATTTATAATTAATCCGTACCTCTCGAAAAATAGTGTTAATACAACACTAAATGGTTTTTGACAAAAAAGCTTTGAGGGAAACTTAATTTACAACCTGCATTACGTTCACTGACCATACTTTGGCATTTGGATCGTTTTGTAACCCTCAAGTAGATGAGAACAGGATGTTTTACTCACAACGATCACCTGGCACAACCCTACAATGTGTAATCCCACCCTACATGAACTGGGACCAGGAGTTACATAATGCACCTTCTTTGGGAAGCAAAATGTCTCTGTGTTTTGCATTGTCCTTAAATCTATTCAGGACTGCAGCCTTTTCATTGCTAAAAGCACTCTGTGAAAAGATGGAGTCATCGGCAAAGAGGGTATGCATAAAAGACAGGGAGGGTTCCACTTCCTCTGGACTTTCACCTGGAGATTCACACAGTGCTGATGTTGCTTGTTTATGTAATAGGATCATTGAGAGGAACTTAAAATTAGCGAGGATTTCTATTCATGTTCTTCGCTTGGGCTCCACTTTACCTGTGTTTCTATAGGTGTTGAACATGGTGAATTCAAAGAAGGCGGTTGCTAACAAGTGTCTGAATAAGACGACTACACATCATCACGGCCAACATTAGCCGCCTTTAGCTTAGCGGTGGTGACGTGAAGTCATGTGACCGTGCTGTAGTTCCTTTATAGCCCAACGTTAGCCACCTTTAGCTTAGCGGTGGGGACGTGAAGTCATGTGACCGTGCTGTAGTTCCCTTATAGCCCAACGTTAGCCACCTTTAGCTTAGCGGTGGGGACGTGAAGTCATGTGACCGTGCTGTAGTTCCCTTATAGCCCAACATTAGCTGCCTTTAGCTTAGCGGTGGTGATGTGAAGTCATGTGACCGTGCTGTAGTTCCTTTATAGCCCAACATTAGCTGCCTTTAGCTTAGCGGTGGGGACGTGAAGTCATGTGACCGTGCTGTAGTTCCCTTATAGCCCAACGTTAGCCACCTTTAGCTTAGCGGTGGGGACGTGAAGTCATGTGACCGTGCTGTAGTTCCTTAGCCCAACATTAGCCTCCTTTAGCTTAGCGGTGGCGATGTGAAGTCATGTGACCGTGCTGTAGTTCCCTTATAGCCCAACATTAGCTGCCTTTAGCTTAGCGGTGGTGACGTGAAGTCATGTGACCGTGCTGTAGTTCCTTAGCCCAACATTAGCCTCCTTTAGCTTAGCGGTGGTATCGTGAAGTCATGTGACCGTGCTGTAGTTCCTTTATAGCCCAACATTAGCCTCCTTTAGCTTAGCGGTGGTGTCGTGAAGTCATGTGACCGTGCTGTTGTTCCCTTATAGCCCAACGTTAGCCACCTTTAGCTTAGCGGTGGGGACGTGAAGTCATGTGACCGTGCTGTAGTTCCTTTATAGCAAAACATCTAAGTATCATTAACGTGTGTTCTGCAATAACCCAAAATCGCATGGAAAAATCCCACTGGCTTTTTGTCGAAGGAGCCCTTGCAACGTCAGTCTACAACATTATTTTACTCTTAAGACCCTTCCCGTTTTAAAATTCTTTCTCCACTGATTCTTCATTTCTTTTATGTCGGTATTGTATCATCCGTGATTCAACACCTGATGTTTTAGGGTACCAGCATCAGTCTTCTCTCCTCATGCTTGGTTAATGTTGAACGTTTTGGTCGCATACATTTATATAACTCCTAATCCTCTCCTATTTTTCTCTCATCCTTCTGTTTCATATACTCTCACATACCACATTACTAAAGGCGGCTTCAGTGACCCAGTTTCCTCGAGAGGAAATTGTAATTTCACAGGTCTGTGCTCACTGTTTCTTCACTCGCAGCTACGTGGAAGTATACAAATAAAGACATAAACGGAGCCAGGTGCTCAGCTTCTGTTTGCTCTTCTCCCCTTTGAAGAGTCGCATGTTGACTCAGCCACTCTGACACCTGTAAGGCTCATATATAACACACACACACACCTGCTTCAGTTTGGTGGACTTTGTCGCCTTTGTTCTGTGTAGTGGATAGAAATAGTAAGAGTTTCTATTTTGATTGAGAATGAAACTTTACTGGCACCTTTTCTCTTTGTTTTTAATTGTGATTGGCCTCGCTTTCCCCATGAAACCACCAATGGGTTTGTTTTCCTCTATAGTTGGTGCTTTAAAGTATCAGGTACCATTTTCACCATCCTAACTCCTTCCGGATCCTCCAGTTTGTCCACATTGCTGATGTCCGATAGAGATTTACGATGTCATCTCTCCCACGCTGAGCTCTCGGCGTCTTTTACCTTGCGGTGAAACTCCTCTTATGTTACTGACATCAGAAAAAGTGCCGTCTGCTCCTCTCAGCGCTCTGCTTTCTGAAGCTTTGCTGTTCAGCTGTTTTCCCGTCTGTGATTGATGCCTGACAGAAAGATCCAGACGCTCTTCTCTCGGCTATCGATTCGGTTTCACTTAAGCCATAATGAAGTATTGGTCAGCCTCAGCAGTGCTTAGCAGGTGAGAAGAGCCTCCAGACACTCCACTTAATTACAATCTTTGTGTGTGTTCAGCTTCTCTTTGCACTGCAGGAGGATGGGCCGCAGCTCATCATGAAATTAGATAAGAACTGATGAGTATTCACAATTCACCGGGAGGTACATTCACATGTTCAGGGATGGAAGAAAGATCCTTTAGTACTCTGCATTTTGAATGATTTTTAAGCGAATGTTTGGAAACACACTTAAAGCATCAGACGTACATCTGCAAAGACTTGGTTTACAATTATGGGCTTCATGATCCGAGAAAAATATGTCTGACTTCTGTTAAAACACTAGTACGGCTGTCCCAAATACCATTTTTCGGGCTCCGGATATTCGGTAGTAATCAGCAGCGAATATTCAAATATTCGGCCCGCGTGGGGGGGGGGAGAAAAAGTAATATCTATAAAGACGCAGAAAGCAAACGATAATGTTTATGGTTAAGTGTTGGCACCCCCCGAAGAGGCACAAGCTCTTACGTTGATATTGGAGTTTTCAATCACTTTAATTTGGCAGCCGCAGAGAAAAAACGAATAACGAAATTGAAACCCGAATAGTACTCCAACGAACGAATATTCGGGTGCAGCCCTAAACACGAATCACTCCTGCATTTCTGTGTCTTTCTGTAAAATGCTTTTATAGAAAAAAGCGCTTGTTGAATAAAAAAAACCGAATCAAAGGACATTTATTCCAACATTGTTCCATTTAGCAAATTGACTTTCCGCTGCAGCTCCAGGAACAATCGAAAAATAAAAACGCAAATTTGTAAAACACATGCTCATGAAGAAAAGTCTTCAGCAACTTGACGAAAAGCTGTGCACGTGATCACATGACTCCTTCTGATGGTACTGCGTATCTGCTGTAAGCTAGCTAGCTAACGTATCTAGAAATACTGCCGTCTTTCAAGATGTGTTTAGTTGACTTTGCGATGACGATAAAACAACAACATATTGCACAGCATTATTTCATTATTAAAGAGAAGATTGCTCAAACTTCAGACTTTTTTCTAATCGTTGTCTTGGTCGTGAACCGGATCCTTTTTACATCTTTTGCGAACAACTTGAAATCATCAGCAGATGAACAAAGAGACTTAAGGACGTTTGAAAGCACAGGTTTTATTTGAAACGACAAGGTGTTTCTTAAGCTTATCGTTTAGCTGTGTTTGCTTGTGATAATTGAAAGTATTTTGACTTGATCCCTCACCTGCCAGTGTTCCCTTGAGCAAAGGATTAAGCACCTTTCTACCTGCCGTCATTATGAACGGCTGTGGAACAATGCGTCGTCTGAACGGCTTTAATTGAACTGTTCAGGTTTGCAGAATAATGGGATGACTGTGAGAACTTCCTGAGCAGATTCCCTCAGACAGAAACACAAGGCTCCAGTTACAACCCCTTCAGCCAATCAGCATGCAGGAAGCGTCCATGTTGGGATGCATGTCAGAAATACCCTCAGGGCACTCATTTCACACACAGACACACACACTTGCATATTGCATACTAAACATATGCTTGTGGTGAGATCCTTGCATTATTTATTGCATGCTGTCAACAACACGCGCCTCCATATGTTCCCCCCCTCCGTCTTTCTGGTGTGTGTGTGTGTGTGTGTGTTGTGTGTGTGTGTGTGTGTGTGTGTGTGTGTGTGTGTGTGTGTGTGTGTGTGTGTGTGTGTGTGTGTGTGTGTGTGTGTGTGTGTGTGTGTGTGTGTGTGTGTGTGTGTGTGTGTGGTGTGTGTGGTGTGTGTGTGTGTGTGTGTGTGTGTGTGTGTGTGTGTGTGTGTGTGTGTGTGTGTGTGTGTGTGTGTGTGTGTGGCACTACAGATACATGTTTGGGGTAAATATGTCCTTGGCTTGAAGTCAAGTCTTTTGAATATTTTAACCAAGTTGTATGTAAGGAATACAAGTGCTTAAAGGCTTTACTTCAAATCCTATGTAATAAGCCCTTGAATATTTAACATTAAGTACATTTCTATCAAACTAAGGTGTGTTATTGTTTTGAGCAGCTGTAAATGCCGTACATTCGCACCATTTCCAAATAACACTAGTGCACTTGTCTGACATGGACAACATGTACAGACACTAAACCAACGGCAGGACTAAGGGCTTCTTTTGCTCGTACTTGTGGAGGCGGACACTTATAAACAACAGGTTAAGGCGGTGCTTACACAATAACGCAAACGGTTGTATCCGCAACGTTTCTCTTTCGTTTAGCCCGTTCGTTCACGCGAGGCCGTAACGGAAATGTGGAAACGGACCCCGCAAACGATAACGGGTCCCAAGGTGGATAGATCTGCAACCGGAACGCTCTGGGGGGCCAAACGGCTCAGTGTGTACGTCCTATACGATAATTTCCTGATAACGATGAAGCCATAGCCCCGCCTCTCCCCACCTCTGCTGCTCACTGCTGTAGCATGCTCAGTAGCTACCGCCAGTAGCTACTGAGCATGCTACAGATGTTAGTGCAACATCTACAGCTCCTCTACCACAACCATCAGCAACAAGTGGACATGGAGAATTACATGAACTACATGTTGCTGAATCCACCGCGGAGAATAAACAGAAGGGCAACCATGGCAACCATGCTCGGGGGTCTTCTTCGCTGCTTTTGGTGTATTTTGTGGCGAAAGTACAGCGCCACCTACAGGCCCGGCATATGTACTACAGCGTCTCGAGCGTTCTCGTGTGGAAGTACAGCGCCACTTACAGGCCCGGCATATGTACTACAGCGTCTCCAGCGGTCTCGTGTGGAAGTACAGCGCCACTTACAGGCCCGGCATATGTACTACAGCGTCTCCAGCGGTCTCGTGTGGAAGTACAGCGCCACTTACAGGCCCGGCATATGTACTACAGCGTCTCCAGCGGTCTCGTGTGGAAGTACAGCGCCACTTACAGGCCCGGCATATGTACTACAGCGTCTCCAGCGGTCTCGTGTGGAAGTACAGCGCCACTTACAGGCCCGGCATATGTACTACAGCGTCTCCAGCGGTCTCGTGTGGACGGACACGTTAACTGAGCCGAATGCGTGTGAACGGAAGACTTTTTTGAAAACGAATTTGGTGCGTAAACGTTCCCGTGTAAAGGGCAGAAGAGAGCGTACAGAATATGCTGAATATAATCCACAAATAAAGTGACATCTTTGTTGTTATAGATTGTTGATTTTCCACCAGCATATTTCTGTCAAATAAGAGACATTTCTGCGCATCGTAGCTTTTGATTCAGACTCGCCAAACGGGCTATGGCTTGTGAAAGCGATCTTAAAGACACGAGGGTTTTTTAATTCTTCTGTCCTTGCTCTTTGCATGCCAACAGATTGGTGTGTTTCCATCTTGTGTTTCCATGTCTTTCTTTTCCTCCCCAGTCAACCTTATCTCCCTCAGTTCATCATCATCTAAACACACACTTGCATTCAGATTAACAGCAACAAGATACTGAAGGTTATTTTCAAGTGAACTGTAGTAGCATAAACTGATTATTAAATCAAAGAAGGGCATTTCCCTGAGGTGAACTTTGTCAAGAGAGGCTGCAAGTTTAATCATAACGATATTTCTAGAGGGAAACACAGGACATACAGTTTACAGTCAGTTCTTTGAAACGTGGATAGATGCAGAGGCGCGTCATGCGACTGATGGAAGCAGGGAGTCTGTCATTTTGTGGCGTGAGACCACAAAGCCACACAAACCCCTGTCATGCATTTGGATCATCACAGGGACAGCTTGTTAGATTTGTTAGAGAAGCTACATTTAGGATGTCGGACGCTGAATCTAAACATCTGCCGACTTCATGTTTCTCGACGTGTCGTCGTGTCTGAGCGGTCGTTTATCAGCGCATGGTGTCAACTTTCAGAACGGCTTAATCTGTTATTAATGTTGAGTTGTTTTAACTTTGTTTCTATGCATGTTGACTCTAAAGTGTCTTTACGTTTCAAGATAAGACCTCTATGAATAAAATGCATTATTATTATTATTATGATTTGAAACCTGAGTATTACATTTCTTAAAGACATGTGGACAGATTTTGTTCTTTTTAACATTTTGATTTAAATTCTAAATAAAAACTTAAATTCATATAACATGTATATCACAACTGATTTAATGTATTCACTTGAAACATGAATACATAAACTATTAACTACATAAAAAATGTATATCGTATATTTATATTTTATGTAAATATTTCTCTATTTTATAAACATTTTTAAAGATTTTTTAAATGTATTATTTATAATACTTCTATTGTTGGTATTTTTTTTTTTTTTACAATGTAATTTATCTTACATTATCTTACGTACTTTGTTACCACTATACAATGGTTCTGATTCTGATTCTGACTCTGATGAAATGCAAACATCTGAAGCCATGTTTAAGGATCAAACCTGCATACCACCTTAAATCCTGGGAAGCCTGCGTTGCCTTCAGGAGCTTCAGCTGTGAACACACTGCCCTTATATGGACACACTGAAGAGCGAGAGGATAGAGGGGGGGGGGGGGGGGGATACAGAGGGAAATAAGTGTTTAAAGAGTACTCAAGTACTGTACTTAAATACAATTCTTAGGTACTTGTACTTTACTTCAGTATTTCCATGTTTTGCTACGGTGTACTTCTACCCCACTACAGTTCAGAGGTACATGGTGTACTTTTACTCCACTGCATGTATTTAATACCTTTAGTTACTTTACAGATGTGGATGAATGATGTGAAATATAATCAAGTGTTAATCAGACTTTAGTTCCACCTGGAGTAAATCCACAAGCTACCCTGCAGTCTATAAAGTACTTCAGACTAGCTGCACCTTCACCAGCTACCCTGCAGTCTACAAAGTACTTCAGACTAGCTGCACCTTCACCAGCTTTGAGAACACTTTCATGATCAATCATTATAAAACACATCATATATATTATTCTGAAATGGACCAATCTGCACAACGACTACTTTTACTGTCTTTCACTATGTTTTGATGAGAATACTTTAATACTTTTACTTGAGGAATATTTTGAATGCAGGACTTTTACTGCAACAGAGTATTCCTACACTCTGGTACTTCTACTTTTACTCAAGTACAAGATCTGAGTACTTCTACTTTTACTCAAGTACAAGATCTGAGTACTTCTACTTTTACTCAAGTACAATATCTGAGTACTTCTATTTTTACTCGAGAACAAGATCTGAGTACTTCTCCCACCTCTGGGGAGAATAAAGAGGGTTTAAAATAGTGAGAGGAAGGAATGTCAAAGGAAAGGAAAGACGAGGAAAGAGTGAGTGAGGGGGAAAAGGGATCCAACCTAAACACAGGAAACGCCAACGCTGAAGAAAAAACCTCTTTCTCTAACTGAAGCAGAGATCTGTTACTGCCAGCCTGCTAACTCTATCCTCAAGTGAACTGAACGTCTTTTCTCCTGCAGAGGTCAGAGGTCAAAGTAAAAGACTTGTTGTTTCCCACCTTGGAAACCTCTTGATCATATAGTCGTGCAGTGATGACGTACTTTTTGTAGGCCGACCCGGAAGTTAGCATCACAAGGGTTCCCTCTAACATTAGGCTATAAAGGAACTACAGCACGGTCACATGACTTCACGTCACCACCGCTAAGCTAAAGGAGGCTAATGTTGGGCTATAAAGGAACTACAGCACGGTCACATGACTTCACGTCACCACCGCTAAGCTAAAGGGGCTAATGTTGGGCTATAAAGGAACTACAGCACGGTCACATGACTTCATGTCACCACCGCTAAGCTAAAGGAGGCTAATGTTGGGCTATAAAGGAACTACAGCACGGTCACATGACTTCACGTCACCACCGCTAAGCTAAAGGCGGCTAATGTTGGGCTATAAAGGAACTACAGCACGGTCACATGACTTCACGTCACCACCGCTAAGCTAAAGGTGGCTAATGTTGGGCTATAAAGGAACTACAGCACGGTCACATGACTTCACGTCACCACCGCTAAGCTAAAGGTGGCTAATGTTGGGCTATAAAGGAACTACAGCACGGTCACATGACTTCACGTCACCACAGCTAAGCTAAAGGTGGCTAAGTTGGGCTATAAAGGAACTACAGCGCGGTCACATGACTTCACGTCACCACCGCTAAGCTAAAGGCGGCTAATGTTGGGCTATAAAGGAACTACAGCACGGTCACATGACTTCACGTCACCACCGCTAAGCTAAAGGCGGCTAATGTTGGGCTATAAAGGAACTACAGCACGGTCACATGACTTCACGTCACCACCGCTAAGCTAAAGGCGGCTAATGTTGGGCTATAAAGGAACTACAGCACGGGCACATGACTTCACGTCACCACCGCTAAGCTAAAGGCGGCTAATGTTGGGCTATAAAGGAACTACAGCACGGTCACATGACTTCACGTCACCACCGCTAAGCTAAAGGCGGCTAATGTTGGGCTATAAAGGAACTACAGCACGGTCACATGACTTCACCTCACCACCGCTAAGCTAAAGGAGGCTAATGTTGGGCTTGATGACGTTTACTCGTCTCATTTATACACTTGCTAGTAACTGCCGCTTTTTAATTCACCAGTGAGGTATTTACTGACGTATTTTAAGTCGTAGAATAAAAATCTCTTCAGCTTGTGTTGACCACAGACCTTATTTCAGGTTACGTTTAGATAAAGGTCACCTGCTTCGATGTGGTAATTCATATTGAAATAAGTAATCTCTCCGTTTTCTGATCTTTGTGAGTGTACAGTATAGCAGACGTATGAAACTTGGCACGGTTAAACCGCAGGCACTCGAATGTTTGTTACCTTGATAACTTTCCAGAACTGTAAAATCCTGTCTCCGTATTTATAAACCTCTGCAGAGTTTCAGGGTCTGATGTAAAGGTCTTTAAGCTGCATTTCTTGGACCGTATTTCATGTTTCTTGTACCTGAAGCAAACACTTTTATTGTTTTTGGGCTGCTCGTGGACAACACTACGATTTATTCCTCTGATCAAAAGACTTCGTGTAGATTTTGCTCCAGAGCTCTTTAAACGTGAAACACCGAGTGCAGGTCAGTTTTAATGAAGCTTTTAAACGACTCCACTGACTGTCTGCCTGCAGGAGAGAAACAGCACTCAGAAAGCAGTTGTGTTGTTGTGTGGTGTGTGTGTGTCTGTTTGTGTGTGAGTGCATGAGGTGTGTGGGCTCATAAATAAGAGGTGTCTACTTCTTTATGATTTTTTTGTGTGCAGTGCGACACATATTCTGCTTGGGGATGTTTCCTGCATTAGATGTGTGTGTGTGTGTGTGTGTGTGTGTGTGGTGTGTTGTGTGTGTGTGTGTGGTGTGTGTGTGTGTGTGTGTGTGTGTGTGGTGTGTGTGTGTGTGTGTTGTGTGTGTGTGTGTGTGTGTGTGTGTGTGTGTGTTGTGTGGTGTGTGTGTGTGTGTGGGTGTGTTGTGATGTGTGTGTGTGTGTGTGTGTGTAGTGTGGGTGTGGTGTGTGTGTGTGTTGTGTGTGTGTGTGTGTGTGGTGGTGTGTGTTGTGTGTGTGTGTGTGTGTGTGTGTGGTGTGTGTGTGGGACAGCCAGGGCCCTGTCCCCCCCTGAGTTGAGTGCGAGGTGAAGTGACAGCTTTGGATCAGCAGGGGGGTCCGGCTACTGTAACTGTGCCACACATTTAATAATGCAGCAGATTTAATTCTCTCTCACACACACACACACACACACACACACACACACACACCCCCCTGAATAATGGAGACGCAGGCCTCCGTGTTTCTGGGGAGCGTGTTTAAGGTGACACCGTCTGAGAGTGAGGCCAGACAGTCTGGAGGACGGAGAGAGACGCAGAGATTCACCGGCTGCGTTCTACTTGGTCTCAGGTAAAGAAATATCAATCTGTTTCCCGTCAGCATTTGAACATAGTAGTAGCGTTACGGTAAACAGACCCTGCTGTGATGTTGTGTTATTGCTGGTTTTGCATCGGAACAAATAAAAGCTGCAATTAGTAGTTGCTGTATCTGATGGGAGTTACTTAATGGATCCCTTATGGGGAGTTGTTTGGTTACAGTAGCTTTTAAACAGCAGTACGTGCTAAAGAAATAACAAACGGTAAATATACATACTTAGTAACAAACAAGACTTTCATTCATTTGCTGATTTTCATGTATTTTATGCTTATTTTTGTCACAAAGTATTGTCTGAATTGCAACAGGTTTTTTGTACCTGTTTTCTGACAAACGATCAATTTATCAGTCGATGAAATAATCTGAACATGTTTTGTTTATCTCGTGAAAAGGAGGAACTTTAATGAACACTTAGTATAAGAAGTGCATGTGGCAGTAGCAGATTGATATCCTCGACTCCTTTAATACATATAAAAAACAAGAGTAATCGGTTGATGGCGAATAGTGAAAAGGATACGAGGGGCTTACGAACACTCAGTTTCGTTCCAGTGATTTCAGCTTTGAATAAGTGATAAGTAATTAAAAATGTAGGCTGATGACAAAGGCGTCTCTCAGTTCCTTTAAAAGCTCTGAAACGTTATCTCCGGTGAATACTTTCTTTCATTTGATCCGGACTAATTGTCAAGTAAAGCAAACCGTTTTAACGCAGCATGCGGAGATAGTGTGTGTGTGTGTGTGTGTTTATCTGTTTGTCATGACATTAGAGAGGCTTACCCTTATAATGGGCACACGCACGCACGCACGCACACACACGCACACACACACACACACTTCCTGCCTCGCACACTTTTGACGTTCGTTTCCTCCCTTCACACATTCACAGATTGACAGCCACAGATAAGAACTCTTAAAGGTCTTCTGTGTGTGTGTGTGTGTGTGTGTGTGTGTGTGTGTGTGTGTGTGTGTGTGTGTTGTGTGTGTGCACTTCCTCAGCTCTGAGGTCATGTTTAATGTCACATGGGTTTATGTTGAACCATTTTTAAAGGCTTTCATATTTTAATTTAGTGTCATTCTTTTTTTTGATTTAACATTTTCTGTATTTATTAATATGGTTTTTAGAACCGCTACACACATCTGATAAATCATAGAGTGAAAAATGGAAAGGCGCATTCATACGACTGACTTTGTGAAATGCTGCTTATTATTTATAAAGTCACGTGATGCACCTTTTTCCATCAAAGAGAAATTATGAAAGTCTGGGGCTCTGGTGTGGGATAACAGGGAGTTCCATGTCTGTGTGGCTTTAATGGAACAGGGTGTGTGTGGCCTGAGTGCTTTTCCAGCTAGGTGTGTGTGTGTGTGTGTGTGTGTGTTTGTGTGTGTGTGGTGTGTGTGTGTGTGTGTGTGTGTGTTCCTCTAAGTGTGGTCTGGATGTGGTGGACAGTCTGTCAGATATTGAGGTCAGACGAAGGAGCAGAGAGAGGGGAAACACTGGAGATGAAGTAAAGGAGGAAACACAGGAGTCAGGAAGAAAGGGGGAGGGGGGAGGGGGGGGGGTACACAGGGTTATTTCAACATGTCCTCAATGTTTCAGACAACATACAACATTGATGGAGATGAAAGGAGGTTTGAGTCTCATGGAGACAGAGGTGGAGCTGAAGGGGTCTGCACATATATACGGAGTATATCAGTATGTAGTGTCTCTACTTTAAAGAGTCCTCTCCTGCTGATGTTCAGGTGTATATCAGTATGTAGTGTCATCTACTTTAAAAGAGTCGGCTCGCCTAGCTGATTTCAAGGGGTAGATCAGTATGTAGTGTCTCTACTTAAAGAGTCCTCTCCTGCGGATGTTCAGGTGTATATCAGTGTGTAGTGTCTCTACTTTAAAAGAGTGGCTCTCCTGCTGATGTTCAGGGGGGTATATAGTAAGTGTAGTGTCTCTACTTTAAAGAGTCCTGCTCCTGCTGATGTTCAGGTGTATATCAGTATGTAGTGTCTCTACTTAAAGAGTCCTCTCCTGCTGATGTTCAGGTGTATATCATGTGTAGTGTCCTCTACTTTAAAAGAGTGCTCTCCTGCTGATGTTCAGGTGTATATCAGTATGTGAGTGTCTCTACTTTAAAGAGTCCTCTCCTGCTGATGTTCAGGGTTATATCATTGTGTAGTGGTCCTACTTTAAAGAGTGCCCTCTCCTGCTGATGTTCAGGGTGTATATCAGTATGTAGTGTCTCTACTTTAAAGAGTCCTCTCTCCTGCTGATGTTCAGGTGTATATCAGTATGTAGTGTCTCTACTTTAAAGAGTCCTCTCCTGCTGATGTTCAGGTGTATATCAGTATGTAGTGTCTCTACTGTGACATGTCTCCATGCTTTATTCTTCTCATACTGCCTGTGCTGCAGAACCTCTTTTCACCCTCTGTCTGAAACCAGAGCCCAGTCTGCTCTGATTGGTTAGCTGGCCGTCTCTGTGTTATAATAGTCATGATTTAACCGAAATTGCAACAGTTGTTTTGGTTTTTTCTGCGTCTATGAGTATTTGGACCTGAAGGGAAGGTGTTGTGAGACTTCATAGCACTTATTATATTTAGTACAACACATCTATTGTCTGTCTTACATCCTCCCAGTTTCTGCAGTTATTCAGACGTGGATCTGTTGCACTCTGGTTCTGTTGGCAGTGTGATAAACATCCATACATGTCCAGCCATTGCAACAGTTGCTTTTCGTAGATGGCAGCCGGCCTCTCGCCTGTCCGTGCAACAGAAAGCTTTTTAAAATCAGTGGATCCTGATTTCAGAGGAAGGCAGCGATGCAGGAGGGTTGTTCCTGCAAGTGTTTCCCAGCAGCGCTGCAGAATACCACGTGCTCCTCTGTCCGTCTGTCACCACGTCCCCCTCACAGGACCACCTGCTGAGGGGACCCACAAAGATGCCTCGTCCATCTACGGCTTTATCGTCCATCCCTCAGCGCCGCACTTCATGCTGCTGTTGCTGTTTGGATCAACACGAGCTCAACGTGACAACGAGCGCAGAGAGGGAGGTCTGTGGAAACTCTGCAGGTTGATTCTATAGAGTACCGCTTGTACTTGGCTGCTTCCTGTTCCGATTCACATCAAGCTATGGCATTTTATTCGGGGACACAACGACATGCTGACTGCAGTGGGGTTTGAACCTGCTGTGACCCCCTGATCCCAACACAACGCACTAGCCCACTGCGCCACACGCCTCCTTCACGCGGTTATTTAATCGAATTGCCACTAAAATAACATTCCTGAACTGCATTCAGTGGATTAGGGGTGTTTCATTCAAATGTACAGCACACTGGTCTTCCTGTTAAAATGTTGATTTCATTTCTGATTCGACGTTGACATCATAGTCTACGATTATCAACTTTTTCCCCTCTGTTTTTAACTTTTTTGAAACTTAGAAAATGTTGTTTAAATTAGGTTTAATGCTGTAATACTAGATAGATTTGTGTTAAAGTGGTGTTTGTTCAAAAGGGCAATGGAGTTAAATAACATTAACTTTATTTTATTTTAACTTCCCATTGAAAGTCAGTGCAATGTTTTGCTTCTCTACTATTGGTCTGGAGCGTTTTTTATTAGTAAGTAAAACATTGTTCACGAACACTAAGCTTTGGTCAATTAATAAAACAAGTTAATATCCTCGAGGGATCTCTATAACTGATATCGACACAACAAATAATGTAAAAGCAAGTTGTGAAAAATGACAATGAAGTCAGGAAAACCCCCAAACTCCCCCCAGAAATGACCATAAGACAGGGATGCCCTATAATTAGGTATTGCCACGCAGTCTTGTGTCCGGTTTCCAACAAAACCTGCATGTGGATTTGTCAGAGCAACCGATCACTTTGTCGACATACTTTTGTCCATGATCATGGGATGTGTATTCTGTCTTCCTCTCAGCCACTCTGTTATCTCTATTGGCTTCAGAGCTGCTTTGCTGATCTCGTCTGGTGTGACGGAGGCCGTGTGACGGAGGCCGTGTTCAAGGAGGCGTCCTCCTCCACCTCTGTGCTCCTCCATCTTATCTGGCCAACAAATAAGCTGCTGTCGCCCCTTTAGCTTTAAAACTGATAAGCTAGGCTAACAGTTTAGCTCAGGATCAGATTCAGTAGACATTCCCAAGGTGACTGTTGTTACTCGATAAGCCGCTGACTACAGTTCAAATCTGAGTGTAGAAAATATAAAGTCTTATATTTCAGCTTTCAGGCATAAAGTCGGCTTTTATTCAAGAGTATAACAGCTAACAGTTCATTCCTTAGCCTAAAAAGCGTACACTTTGAGATGTTTATGATATAATAAATGGTATAACCAAACATTTAGACTACATGCTAAGCTACAGGAATTTAAACTACACTACCCATGAGATTTATTTGTATCAGGTTTCTTTAATGCTAATATTTAGCTTGCACACAACACAATTGACGTTTAACCGATTTTCATTTTTTTTTTTTGTCACGTCATGCTACATGCTAACATGCTAACATTCTTGATGTAGCTTTGATATAGCAGCTTTTAAGGAAAGTTTGGCAGCCTAAGTCACTTTGAAGATTGAGCCAAATATTTGATAATCCAGGCTTTATTTGTGACTCAATTAATAATAATAACCACCTACAAATGAAGGGATAATGGGGGAATGAACATCTGTAACCTAGAAGCCATTTATGCTAACAAGGCTAACGCTCCAGCACGGCGTTTCAACCTTCAGGTGATTTTATCAGTGCGGCTGCTGGGAGGCGACCTCGCCTCGGGGGCGTCATCAATTGATTTCCCACTCCGCTTCATAATAACCTTCTGATGGCTTTAGATCGGCAGATTTAGATGCTAACTGCAGCTAGCAAGGCTAATCCCCTCTCCCTAATGCTGCAGGTATATCTCTTTCTGCTGTATCATGCTGCTGCAGCTGAAGGAGAAAGAAGGTGGAGATGTCAACATAGTCTTTTACTTGCAGGATAGTTTACACATCTGGTTAGACATAATACCTATTATACTAGGAGGGATGTATTGTACTTTAAAAGAAGAATGTAGGGCTGTTTAACATCATAGACCTATTGCAGAAAAACACCAACAAAAAGGACTTTAAAATAATTTTTACAAAAACCAAAAGCTCTGTTACTTCTGTTAGATGTTGGGTTACTTATTGCAATGGTCCCTACTTCCAATAGATCATGATTTAACTATGTTCTTCTTTGACAAATGGCCATGGTATCAGTGCAATAATATACTTTGAAGTTTCTTGATATTAATGAGGCATTTCCTCCTCGTTGTTCAGTCCACCATTCATGTATCTCTGCGCACAAATGTTCATTGAGTCTTAGTGAGCGTGCGATTGCAGCTGCAGAGGATTCCTGTGCTCCCCCTGCCGTGTCAGAGGTATTTATAACAGACGGAGATAAATGGAGTAAAGTCGACTTTTCTTTCCCTTTTATAGTCACAACTCCTCAGCTGTTCGTGTGCGAGGTTTCATCTTTGAATTTGTCTTCCAAGTAGAACAAGCACATCTGTTCGCACGTCTCAGCTCTGCAGGGATTTGGTTTAATGGAGAATACAGGGATTATTCTGTAGCAGTACAATGCAGACGATCCAGTCCTTTTTTTATCTGATTGTACCTTTAACTCGGATCACTTCCCTCGAGTCCTGCGACAAAACCTGGAGTGAAGTTTTTTTTCAGGGGGGTCAAAGCCCTCGGAGTCTAGTTTCAGATCCTAATGCCAAACAGGCTGCTTTTCAAGAACTGGTTATGAAACGGTTTGCTCAGCCTGCAGGACAATAACTGGATTTTAAACGCAGTCCATTGCATCATTTAGACGAGGGAAATTAGCTTTGCACAAAACATAGAAGCTAGTGAATCAAATTACAAACAAAAATACAATTGGAATAGCTTTACAAACACGTAAAGTACCCAACAAGCTCATCGTTGCTGTAAAATACTGTATTTTGCAGATTTTTTAGAAAAACCGAGAACCCAAAAAGACTCCAGATAAAGGAGCCGACCACGTGCACATGTCTGTCATGTTCGCCTGTATCCATGCTGCCTGTTCTCACCCTTCACTGCCCGTGGTTTCGCTGACTCTAAATATCACTTTGCAGTCAGACTGAATACTTGAAATCAGCAGTTTTCCATAGTAACACAATATCGGGATCAGAGGTCGATCGTAGTAGAAGTCAGAGCAGTATTGGATATTGAAACGAGTGCAATCTTTGGACAGACAACTTGAAATATCCCTTAAAGAAACCACGTGTTGAGTTTAAGTGAACAGAAGGTTGAATACATGTCTTATTCTTAGTTTAAATGTCTTAACAAAGGGATTAGTATCTGTCAAGCTGCACCTTTAATGTTTGATATGAAGATTAAAACAATGAAACATTACCATTTATGCTCTAAAATCGCCTTTTCCCAACTTGACGCTATATGGTATTTTATTGAAGAAATGTGGACTGATCTTTGATACTTATATTTATAAACCATCTCCAGCACTTTTACTTTGATTGCAGGTCCAAACATTCAAACATATCAGATTACAAACCGAACGAAATCACCAAAGTGTCTATTTACCCAAAGACATTATTAAAGAGTGAAACCGGAGCAGCAGGAATCTGATGATAGAGCAGGAACATAACCATTGTGATGGATCCACCAACAATTACAGTGTGTGTGTGTGTGTGTGTGTTGAAAGAAGTCCATCCAAATCTAAAACAGGCTCTGGTTGATGTTAATTTGAAGCTGTTGTTGCCGTCTGAACCGCAGGATGTACGAATACAGTTTTAAAAAATATTTTTCAAAGTAAGATGAGTGGCAGCTTTGTTGCTTCGAAATAATGTGTTGCCCTCTGGGAAATGTAGCTATTGTTAGAGAATGTACAATCCTATTTATTCCCAGTTAAGTGACAGTAGACTGAGGTCAGTGTGTGTGTGTGTGTGTGTGTGTGTGTCAGCGCCTAGATACAGAAGTGTGTGTTTGTCTAACCGTGAGTGTGTGAGCAGGATGTCTGCCTCCTGACTGGGTCGTCTCCTCGGTTCCCTTCTGTCTTTTCTCAACATCCTGTTTTCACACACACACATGTACACACACCTGGACCCTCATTCCTCTGAAGCTGACACACACATACACACACACATTTTATGTTATTCTAAGTACTTTCACCTGGTAGCAGACTATTTGTTTCACAGAGGGGTTTCAGTAATGATCTGATTACTTCCTCCACCACTCAGTGAGCTGGGAGTAATAATGAAACAATGGTTAAAGTTCACTCCACCTCTTATCACCTACTTATTACTTCTCTTTTGTCTGTACAGGTGTGTGTGTGTGTGTGTGTGTGTGTGTGTGTGTGTGTGTGTGTGTGTGTGTGTGTGTGTGTGTGTGTGTGTGTGTGTGTGTGTGTGTGTGTGTGTGTGTGTGTGTGTGTGTGTGTGTGTGGTGTGTGTGTGTGTGTGTGTGTGTGTGTGTGTGTGTGTGTGTGTGTGTGTGTGTGTGTGTGTGTGTGTGTGTGTGTGTGTGTGTGTGTGTGTGTGTGTGTGTGTGTGTGTGTGTGTGTGTGTGTGTGTGTGTGTGTGTCTGAACCGCAGGATGTACGGATAACGTTTTTATAGTTTTCAAAGTAAAATGAGACGCTGCTCTGTTGTTTTAAAATCCTTTGTCGCCCAGTGGGATTGTGGGAAATGTAGACTATTGTTAGAGAATGAACATTCCCATTCGATTGACAGAGGACGGTGTGTGTGTCAGCGCCTCAATGCAGAAGTGTGTGTTTGTCTAAGCGTGTGTGTGTGTGTGTTTCAGTAGAGAGAGTGGTAGTTGTACTTATTGTAGTACGTGTGGTATTTACTCGTGGTGTATGCAGATGTATTTATGGTGGTACTCTTTAAATAAAAATGATATTTGTTTCTGATTTAGATAATGTACATATTGTTAAGCTTGTTATTTTACACCCTTATCTATAGCTCTACCAGTGGTGGTGATGGTAGTGGTCTGATGGGGGCCGTTGGGGGCCGTTGGGGGCCGTTGGGGGCCGTTGGGGGCGTGTCTGCCTGCAGGCTGAACAAATAAACCTGCTTATCCTCCGTCTAACGGACACACACACACACACACACACACACACACACACACACACACACACACACACACACACAACACACACACACACACACACACACACACACACACACACACACACACACTACTGTTGTGGTGAGTGTGTGCTTATCTGGAAATATGTGCGGGAGTCAGAAGGCTTCAGGGTAACTGACGATGGAGTGTTTAAAACAGCCTCTCAGGCGTTCCGTGGGATATCTTGCAGAAGTGAAGTATTCCATGTGTTGCGTTATTGTTTTGAAAGATTACATTCCATTTGTGGTTTCCCAAAACAGTCAGTATCATTGTTTCACTTCAAGAGGACCTGCTGTGCTTTTGTGGGTTTTCCCTTTCCTGTAGTGTTTATAGGTTTTTAGTGCAAGTAAATGGTCTGTGAGTTTCTTGGCTAGCGCTCCAACACATTTTACGTGATAGGCTAAGGGGCGGGACATCTCTAAGTGGTTGACCAATCACAACAGTGCCGGCCAGCTAACCAATCAGAGCAGACTGGGCTCTGGTTTCAGACAGAGGGTGAAAAGTAGAGACACTACATACTGATATACACCTGAACATCAGCAGGAGAGGACTCTTTAAAGTAGAGACACTACATACTGATATACACCTGAACATCAGCAGGAGAGGACTCTTTAAAGTAGAGACACTACGTACTGATATACACCTGAACATCAGCAGGAGAGGACTCTTTAAAGTAGAGACACTACATACTGATATACACCTGAACATCAGCAGGAGAGGACTCTTTAAAGTAGAGACACTACGTACTGATATACACCTGAACATCAGCACGAGAGGACTCTTTAAAGTAGAGACACTACATACTAATATACACCTGAACATCAGCAGGATAGGACTCTTTAAAGTAGAGACACTACATACTGATATACACCTGAACATCAGCAGGAGAGGACTCTTTAAAGTAGAGACACTACATACTGATATACACCTGAACATCAGCAGGAGAGGACTCTTTAAAGTAGAGACACTACATACTGAGATACACCTGAACATCAGCAGGAGAGGACTCTTTAAAGTAGAGACACTACATACTGATATACACCTGAACATCAGCAGGAGAGGACTCTTTAAAGTAGAGACACTACATACTGATATACACCTGAACATCAGCAGCAGAGGACTCTTTAAAGTAGAGACATTACATACTGATATACACCTGAACATCAGCAGGAGAGGACTCTTTAAAGTAGAGACACTACATACTGATATACACCTGAGCATCAGCAGGAGAGGACTCTTTAAAGTAGAGACACTACATACTGATATTCATTGGATCGTTGAATGTGGTTTTAAACTGAAACTCGATATAAGATCATATTTTCAGCGTCACTAACTTCTCGCATACTTTACCCGAGGTATTCATCGCCTCATCTGAACAACAAAAAGCAAGTATAACAGCAGACACGAGGCACAGCAGCTGTTTCAGTGTGTGTGTGTGTGTGTGTGTGTGTGTGTGTGTGTGTGTGTGTGTGTGTGTGTGTGTGTGTGTGTGCTGTGTGTGTGTGTGTGTGTGTGTGTGTGTGTGTGTGTGTGTGTGTGTGTGTGTGTGTGTGTGTGTGTGTGTGTGTGTGTGTGTGTGTGTGTGTGTGTGTGTGTGTGTGTGTGTGTGTGTGTGTGTGTGTGTGTGTGTGTGTGTGTGTGTGTGTGTGTGTGTGTGTGTGTGTGTGTGTGTGTGTGTGTGTGTGTGTGTGTGTGTGTGTGTGGTGTGTGGTGCATCCCCACCTGTTGAGAGCGTGGCGATGAAGCAGCTCCGGGTGTTTGGAGCAGGAATCTTTCTCCAGCTCTCAGATGGAAACAGTTTGCAGCCGCAGCTCATCAGAATGCGTCTGGGTTTGTTAGAGCAGACGGGAACACGTTGCGGTGTTGAACGCACCACAGATCACTGCTGCTCGCTCTCTGTCTCTGAATTCAAAGAAGCTTTATTGGCCAAACAGAAAAACCTTTTTTACAAAATGACTGAGTATAAACAATAAGAAATGACATTAAACTGATTTGTTTAAAAAAATAAAAAATGCTTTTAATTCAACTGATGGATTTCAGTTGGGGTGTGTGTGTGTGTGTGTGTTCTCTCCATCTCTTTCCCTCTCCAAATTTAAAGAAGCTTTATTGGCATGACCGAACAGAAACACAGTATCATTTTACCAAAAGGTACAACAAGCTGAACATAGCTGATGGCTTTCATCAACCAAATATATGATAATATATACCTTTAGTTATAATGTGTGTGTGTGTGTGTGTGTGTGGTCCCTTCTCTATCTGTCTCTTTTTTATTTTTGCCTGCATCGATCTGTCCGATTTCTCTTCTGTCTGAGCATGAAATGAAGCAGCTGCTGTGAGACGAGTTGTTAAGGTGGGGAGTCACGGTGTGTGAGTCCTCCCGTGTGTGTGTGTGTGTGTGTGTGTGTGAGTGTCCTAAATTCTGCTGCGTCATGCGCCCCCTCCCTCTCGATTGAATGAATTAGTGTCTATTGGCATGAATGTAACGTGAGCCGCACATAGCAGCAGTTTATCAAGGAAAATAAACAACACAATGACTGTGAATATCTGCCCAATGTATTCCAGATACTCCCCATCTTCCTTTCTTCCTTTCTTCTCTTTCTTTTTCATTTCTTATTCCTTTCTTTTATCCGTCGCTGCAGCAGGGGCTCGTGGGAGCAGCCGGAGCGACCCTGTGGGAGAGATCCGTTTGAGAGGAACCTGAAATCTTGACAGTTATTGGTTTTTTTTGTTGCCGTGTGAGAGACGGGAGAGAGGGGGGGGGTGAGACACACACACACACACACACACACACACACACACACACACACACACACACACACACACACACACACACACACACACACACACACACACACACACACACACACACACACACACACACACAGTTTGCTCCCGTAGAGAACGTAATGAAATGTGAGCCTCTCTTCCTCCACATACATGGCATTAAAGAGGACCGCATGAAACTCAACTCTCGGGAGTATCTGCTCGGCGTGGGTCTGCGGAGACGGACCCTCTGCAGGGACCCTCATTTCACGGAGCTGCATTGGTCAGACGCACTTTAGAAATTAAAAAAACGAGGCACAATATTCGCTGCAAGACAACCTGTTATTGGTCTTCGTCTCTTTTCTGATTCGTTGTCTCTCTTGCTGTGTCTTCCCTGTTTCTACTTACATCTGCTGTTTTAAGAGCATGAGTGCGTACCGATCATAGACTGTATAAAGCTCCCAATGCAAAGTATGGCCACATTCCCGATGAGTGTCCCATTGTGCTCATAACGGTCAACATGTAGAGTCTTCTCACGATCACCGTCTTGGCTCCGTAGTTGAAGTTGCGCGACCAGCATCGGTTGTAGTTGCTCAGCATTATACAAATGAAAAGTTATACACATGAGCCTTATCACTTTTTAAGTAACCTCCTACTATACTGGTAGTTATACTTTCATTCATTGTAAAGGGTTTATTCAACAGTCTGTAATGATTTGGGATCTCAAACGCTACCGTTTCTAAATAGCTAAAAGCCACGATAGTCACATATGTGTTCAATTCGAGACACCACTACAATTGTGCATGTCTTCCAAAGGTCAAATCTTTTTTATTTGGTATGTTTTAAAAATGGGGACAAACTTAAACACACGTGAGTAAAGTCTGTCGTCCACAACAGATATCTTTGTTGATTTAATCGAGGAGTCAAGTGATAACTCATCTCTTGATGCTTTAACACACTTACCCCAATTCTTGAAATTAACTTTAAGTTACTTTTTTTACTCACATTGCACTGAACATAAAAAGAATGTATTAGGCGCTTTCACACCGGAGTACTTTTCCCGTTTAGTTCCGATAGTGCCTGGAATTTTGCGTTCACACCAAAAAGAGAACTTGGTTCATGAGCACTTTTACCCCCATTTTGAGTCCCTGCTGAGAGGTGGGACTTTCCTGGGGAGAACAAATGTACCAATTTCTGATTGGCTCGGCGAGTTGCAAACCACGCCCCGTAAAATCTGAAAAGTTTTTTTGAAGCCGCCATTTTATTTGCTAGCATTAGCATTAGCATTATTAGCATTCGCTGCTGGGAGTCCCAGCAGCTAATGCTAATATTAGTTCCGTTAGTACCCCTTATGTCGCGTTCACACCAAAAAGAGTACTTGGTACCGAGAACTTTTACCCCCATTTTTAGTGCCTGCTGAGAGGTGGTACTCTTCTGGGGAAAAAAAAGTGCCCCAGTTCTGATTGGCTGGGCGAATTGCAAACCACGCCCCGTAAAACTCTGAAATGTTTTGTAGAGCCGCCATTTTATTATCCTCGCATTATTAGCATTAGCATTAGCCCCGCGCACCAACGCAGAGAGACTAACTTATGGCAACACAAAAGAAAACATGGGAGCGGTGGAGATGAGGAGGTGTCGGCGTTCTGGCGATTTACTCGGAAGGCTTCAGTAGAAGCTGCTGGGAGTCCCAGCAGCTTCTACTGAAGCCTTCCCCAACTCCGGGGACTTCGGGGGGCAGAAGAAGACTTATTCCGGTGAGAACGCATTCTGCTCCATGGGGGAACTAAGTGCTGGGTACTAAGTACAGCAAAGTACTTGGTGTGAAAGCGGCTATTGAGATATCATCATCATCATGGATGCAAATTGAAGGTTTAAAAACACATTTTAAACCATATCTGCTTTTAAAAAATAACAATGTGTTTAAAGGAGTTCCTCTCTTGTGCGGCTTATTGGCGTAATTCAGCTCTCTGAGTTTACTTGGTTGCATATTGTCGCCGTCTCTTTTCAACGTAGGCTTTGACGTGATTTTTGGACGTCAGTTTTGACATCTTGACGAGATCCTCCTGTTTTTATCACCCGTCGAAACCCACGGAAAACATCCACCTTCTCCCAATTACGTTTCTTTATTCCCTCAGTTTCATCTCTCCGTCTTCATCAGCCCTTTATTCATTTGGGTTAACTTTAATCACACATTGAAATGAGGTGTTTGTGCGGCTGGAGGAGGATGAGGAGGATGAGGAGGAGGAAGAATCTGGAAGTGTTCATTTCCCTTCCCCACACCAAATCCCGAATCATTTAGCTGCACTGAGACGAATGAGGAGGGGCAGCGGAGGCGGAGTCACTCGTTTACGCATCTTAATGTGCTCGTCTAAATGTAAATGAGGATGGAGGGGGGTCTGGGGGGGGTCTGTCTGTCTGTCTGTCTGCTGCTGGGGAAATATTTAGAAAGAGGCAGAAATATGTTCATTAGCAGAGTTCAGATGAGTTCATGGTGCTTCACGGCGTTCACCAGGAGCAGCTGCAGTTTAATTTGGTCTCTCCGTCAGATTTGGAAGAAATGTGGTCGTTTTATGGCACAAAAAATAACTTTAAAAACATTCAAGCAGGAATGGCACATTTTTGCTCTTGCTCCATTTTTTATACATTAATGTTTTTATTATTTTGTATTTAAATGTCTATTTTAATTGTCTTTAATGCAATTCTGTATTTAAAAAAAAAAAATAAACGATGTTTTTCTCGTTTATTTTAGTGTAATTAATTGCAATATTTTAATCTATACCGTACGTGTATGTCTTTTTATTTCACATGTAAAGCCTTGCTGTGATAAATCCCAAATTTGGATTAATAAAGTATATCTAATATAATCCTAAATCCTACGTGAAAGTAAACACTTATTCTGAAATACTGTAAATACAGAGAAGTATTATTCCCGGCGTTGCTCCACAGAAACTGCCTTTAATTTGAGGCTCAGCTGTCAGCGGGTCAACCCGGGATCTGGTTGGTTGAACCACCACTGCAGAAACAACCGTGTGTGTGTGTGTGTGTGTGTGTGTGTGTGTGTGTGTGTGTGTGTGTGTGTGTGTGTGTGTGTGTGTGTGTGTGTGTGTGTGTGTGTGTGTGTGTGTGTGTGTGTGTGTGTGTGTGTGTGTGTGTGTGTGTGTGTGTGTGTGTGTGTGTGTGTGTGTGTGTGTGTGTGTGTGTGTGTGTGTGTGTGTGTGTGTGTGTGTGTGTGTGTGTGTGTGTGTGTGTGTGTGTGTGTGTGTGTGTGTGTGTGTGTGTGTGTGTGTGTGTGTGTGTGATTAGCCATGTTAGAGACACATGTGGCTGCACAGATGCTGTGGAAACTCCATCTGTACAGTTGGAACGATTGCGGTCACTAGAGGTGGTTAAACACCAGCTGTGTGTGTGTGTGTGTGACCCTGAGTTTATTTGAGCAGCTTAGAGATGGAGAAATACAGATCGAGACGGAGACGAGACAGTGTGCTTTTTATCGTATTAGAAAATAGTTTTTTTTTTGCAATAATACTTATTACTAATAATAGTTGTTTTGATTTCAACCTATTCCATTGCTAAGCCCTTTAAAATACACATCATTTATTTTCATACATTATTCAATATAAGGATAGGAGGGGGACTTTCCAAATTGTGTCTGCCCACAAGAGCTTGAACTAAATAAAAGTCTCACGTTGAAATAAACGATGGTTTACGTCCAAAACGGTTTCTTGAAATAAGGATTTAAGAAAGCACACGTCTGAGGACATCCACCTAAGAAGTCATGGATACTCAGCATAAAGACCTTTAGCTACTTTGAATGGCTGGAGACAGTTTGAAAAGCACGCTGCCGGTTGCAGAACGAACCCTTTGACCTTCCCTAACTAAATATGATTTGATCTCGCCCTGCTGGACAACGTTCAAACCCAACGCTAAGCGAAGCTGCTGTTTCACACCCAGGTCCCGTGGTCACATGTCAACGCCCCCGGGTCCCATCCTTCTGCTGCCACACGGCTTCAATCTGCTCTGAGGACTGACGGGGTCCTTTCGTAGCTCCCACATGAGATGTAGAGGTGTGGGTAGTGGACACATTGCATTTTGAAAGAAGAAGGATGGAGGCCACCACCACTCACTATGTCGTGGAAAATAAAACTATTTTAAACCCAAGTTCACTTGCTTTTAAACGAGAACGCTCTCAAGTCTGTGGAAGGTCAGTGTGATGCCTAGTTATCCATCATCACATGCAGACTCGGAAGTGACAGACAAAGTGTCCTTCAGTTGAGTTTGTTCTACCATCTGCACACGTCCCTCTTTCTTCTCCCCCGGTGGTCTCATGTCTGCAGCCATGTTTGATTTGGGCAGAGACCCTGAGGTGTGAACAGCGAGGCGTCAAGGTCAAAGGAGTTTCTGTGTTCCCACACTTCGCAGTGTGTCGGAGTCCATTAGCGACTTTATAAAGAGCTGAAACAGCGGGGGGGGGGGGGGGGGTGAGAAGGAAGGGAAAACACTGATCTTCTGCGGGTGGTTCTTGTATGAAAGCGGCCGTACTCTCTGTGGGCTGAGGCAACCGTGAGTCATGTGGCGCCCAGTGGATATGGAGTGCACAACATGACAGTTATTACCTCTGCTGTGTGGACACATCTTTTTCAAGTAGATAAGCAATCTGTCCAATCCAGATGATCCTGAAACTTCAACATCGACTCAGAACTCCTCACCAGGAGCACATAAAGCCACCATCTTGGATCCTGAAAATGTCAGAAATGGACTCGGCATCCTCACTACCCCCGAAACCACTGCATCGTGTAGCTACTGTCTGCGTAGGACGTAGGGCGGCTCGGTTATGGCAACAATCATAATCTGGATTATTTTGGTCAATAATTAATATCACGATTATTAAAAACGATTTACTTTGAAAACATCCATTTATTTAATGAAACAAATGGAACGGCATGTTTTGAACAGTTGATTACTCTGAACTCTACTCCAAGTATAATTCAACTGAAAAACCAAAAAAAAAAATCAATAATCGTTATATTTCGATTATGTTGTTTCCATAATCGTTGCAAGCCAACATCGTAATTGCGATTACAATCCGATGAATTGAGCAGCCCTAATAGGATATAATAATAATGCTAATTGTTCAAGTTGCCAAACATATCCACGTTAGCATTCTGCAGTTTCTATATACTGTGGACTATACATTTCTATCATAACACTCAACATGTAGGGTTCGCAACGGGACTCTATGAGCTGGCAAGCAGACGTACTGTATGTGGGGAAGGTGAGCAGGAAGGGACATAAACATGGAGATGATCAAGAACAGAAGAAGGGAATATGGAGATCTTGTGCCGAGTGTTTTCAGTATGGAGCACGGAGAGAGACCGAGCGGTAGTTCCTGCTCTCAGATTGAAACCACATTGCTTCAGCAGCACACGCTGGCATGTCCTCTCGGGTGGAGGGTTCTTCTCCGCAGCATGGAAGCAGCTTGGAGACACAGGGACAAGTCTTCTTAGTCTTTAGGGCAGGGGTCTCCAACACGTCGATCGCGAGCTACCGGTAGCTCGCGGGCAGCTTTTCAGTAGCTCGCCACTCGACACACGACACACGGAGCAGTCTGCTTTCTCCAGCAACACCAGTCCAGAACCAACAGCAGAATGCCCCGCTCTGAATCAGGCCCTGCCGCTGCGGCTCAGAGACACACAGGGAGGGATTTGTGTTTTTTGAAAAACACTCGTTATCGTCATGTCAGGTTTTTGGTGGATTTAATCAAGTCTTGGATCGCAGAGTATGAATGTCCTCTTGCTATTTTCAGTTGATACATACTTGTGTAAAGTTTGTGAAGGCAGGAGGAAAGCTTCCGCGATCACCGTCTCCTCCCCGTTCCTCCAAGCCCCGCCCCCTCCCTGAAAATAATGAGTGACAGGCTGATAGTGACCCGATAGAAACTTTATTATTCACTTAATCACTGATTGAGATGATGAAGCTAACTTAGTCTCATACATTCATGGGATTCATGTAACAGTAAGACAGAGAATGTGAGTGTGCACCCACATGCACTATTTTTGCTTTGATATGCTGTTGTAAAGACTCCTGTTGTCTGCTGTGTTCAGACTCAAGTCATGTTTGTGTTGCCACATTCAGGACATTCAGTGTCCTTTTTTTAACAGAAAACCATTGCTAGAAGCTGCAGCTAGACTGCAGAAGTATTAGTTTTTTGTTTTTGAGGATGGAACAATTCCACACACCGATATAGGGAGGCTAGACCTATACAGATTTATTATGGTTTATAATTTAATGTCAAGACAAGGAAGAAGAAGAAGAAAAAGATGGCTGAACTGTTCAGTGTCAATCCTGTGGAGATGGAGGTGGAGGTTATAAATCTCCAAAATCATGTTCAGCTGAAGTCTCAGCAAAACTCACAACATTTCTGGAGCCTTGTAGACCCAGAAAACTATAAGAACATTCACCAAGCAGCACTGAATATGTCTGCTTTATTTGGTTCTGTTCTGCAGACCTTTGTGAAGCAGCTTTTTCTGACATGAATGTCATGAAATCTAAATACAGAACAAGACCGACTGATGAACATGTAAATGACTCTATTAGAGCGAACCTAAGTGGGTCCAGCATACACCTCTATGGTGGACTCCATGCAGTGCCATTCATCTCGATAACTGTAAAAAAGAATGAATGCACTTATTTGACCATAAGTGCATACAATGCTTGTAAGGTGGTGATTAAGGACATTTATGTGAATTTTCAATGAAGTACTTACTATGTGGGCCATAATAATATGTGAGAAATGTTCGTTTTCTTGGACCTTGATGTGAAGTTAAGATGTTTGATAAGCTTTAGGTATTGCAATTTCACACGTGTACAAAAGTATAGCTTAATTCAACTGATGAGTGCTATGTGAATAAATGTAAGCGATGTGATGCAAGTAGCTCTTGGCCACTTTCATTTTTTCAAAGTAGCTCTCAGATGAAGAAAGGTTGGAGACCCCTGCTTTAGGGCCTGGAGGGTTGAAGGGTGCACTGGTCGTCTTTCTCAGGCTCCGTCTTTCAATTGAAATGAAATGCAAGTTCATTGTTTGCATCTTCAGGCTTGGAATGAGCGCCGGAAAGCCAACGAGTTAAAGTTTGGTGGGTGGCTTTAGTTTGCTCAATGCTGCAGCAAAACACTTGGTCTTGAGTCGTCTTGTCTTATAGTGTATTATTGCACAATGTCAGTTCGTATAATGTGTTGAAGAAGGAATACTTCAGAAGTCCACTACTGGGAATTCAGTGTTTTTTGGACATAAGATAAGACAACGTTTTATTGAAAACAAAAAGCCTAAATGGATGAATGAATACACTCTGTCTCTATTTCAGCTGCAGATGCATCGTTGAACATTCACTTTGTATAATAAGAGTTAAAGCAAGTAGGCACTGACTCGGGGATTTGCTAATGAACAATGTCTTGACATCTTGGTTAAGAATGGACCACATTTCAGTGAGAAATAAATGTTCTGCCTTTTGAAATACTTATGTCTAAACCCAAGGTCCACTTCAAGCTTGTGACATGACGCACACAGTCACAGTTCACACTATTACCCAGAATGCCCTTTGGCAGTGAGCAGCATGGCGTTGCCTCTGTGATTTCTGGCCCGAGCAAAAGAGCAGCAAAGAGGTCGAGGTCCACTTTCAAAATATCGCCTAAAACTGTGACGTCGAGATGCAACTACTTCCCACTTCTAAACGAAGTAAAACTGAAAAAACATGAAGCAAAAACAAGTCTCTTCTGATGACTGAGTTCACACAGTTCACGTTATTACCCAGAATGCCATTTGGCAGTGCGCAGCATGTTGCCTTGGTGATTTCTGGCCTGAGATACTTTTTATGCAAAAGAGCAGAGCGGGAAAGCCAGTGGGATCTGGGATCTGGGTGTGACATGCTAATACCGTGTGGTGGTTTTACACAGCCGCTGGATTATGTACTCATCTGGGTAAATAAGTGTGTGTTAGTGTGTGTTGGTGTGTGTTGTACAGTAAGTAATCTGCTGGAATTACATGCACTCTAGTCAATCCACAGCAGAGTATTTACAGTAAAACCAAAACAGGGATTTAATCGAGAAAGAAATTGGCAACAATCTTTCAAAAAGCTCAGAGGTCCCGACCCTTGGCACGGCCCTCTGCTCATGAGGAGCTTATGATTGGTTTAACCTGGACTTATTGGAGCTGTATTCACCCAGTGGACGCTGACCAATCACACGGGTTCTTCTGCAGCAACGCCCGCCTTCACAGCTCACACATTTCCAAACTACTGGAGTCAATGCAGTTCGGTTTGTTGTTCAAATTACAGCTTCTACGAGTCTCGGTTTTCCGCACCTAAAGTTTTCTGACAGAATCTAGATATTCGATTCATAAACTTTGGTTCAACTTGTTGTAAAAACACATCTTGCTGGAATCACTGGAACTTGCCTTCTGAAAAGTATGTATTAATGTACATACTACGTCATCGAGTGCCGCCGAAGGACTGTTCCAATGTCCAGCATACTTGGAATTCTACCGAGCCCGGCGTACTTCGTAGCGAGAAATTTCGAGGCTGCACATGTGTAGACTCGCTGGTTTATTTATGTCTGTAGGCCGTTGTTGTGAGTGTGGACGTAGCATATATAACGTTAGCTTAGCCGGTCTCCATTTAGAAAACACGCATTTTAAAAGGGTTTCTCGCCTGCCGTCTGTCTGCAGACTCGTCAAAGCGTTAATTCATGGTTTTTACTAACCGGTATCAGTATGTTGTTACTTCGGCATCATTTTGAAACGTATTACAATTAAATCACGGTCAAATATGTTCATCTTGTTGTAGTTGTAGCCCCCTTGCCAGCGATTCTCTCTCTAGTTTAGCATACTCAGCCCGACTCAGCCTGGTTGTTCCTGGCCCTAGAACCACGATTTAGTCTGGCCAGAAAAAAGGTGAAAAAGTAGTCCCCGGGCCAAAACTAGGCCAAGTGGAAACGCAACCAAAAACGGGCCCCGCACGGCTCGGCACGCTTAAAGCGGGCTACCCGCTGCAGTGGAAACGCCCCATAAGTATCTACGGTTCATTGTTACTCATTTCAAATCAAGTCTCTTCACTTTTTGATACTGACCTTAGCAATCAGGTCTTAGTTGGTCTTTCTCAGACTGGCACCATAGTTACAGACCATAGTTACAGCCAATAAAGGCTCCTAGAAACATGACTTGAAATGCTGAATGTTCAAAACTGAATCACTTAGTAGGTACAGAAGCTATTATTGTATTTATCTGGACACTCAGACGGATTAAACACCTTCATGAGACCAGACACAAGTCCTACAGTTTCCTGCAACCGTTTTCAGACTCTGGATCCGGTCTAAGCATCTACGGTTTATTATGACTTACTTCCATTGAAGTGTCTAGTTTTTTTTTTGTAATGATCTTAGCAACATCAGGGCTGGTTAGAGTTTTTTTAGACTGGCTCCATAATAATTAAATTCCTTAGTTGCTCAAAGTGTTGGTTAATAAAGGCTCTTAGAAATCATTGTGCGTCCAGCGAACATGACATAACTGAATCACTTATAAGGAAACACTCAAACAACGTAAGATACATGTGCAAACTCTTAGTTGTACAGTTCAGCCACGTGCCAGCTATAACGTACTTCTTACCCGGATAATCACATTATACGACCTATACATCGATGAATAAAGACGAGGGTTCACGATTTGATTCCTCTTTCTGCTGCCGGAGTTCCTCTGGGACCGAACACTAGCTCTATGTGAGGGTTTCCTCTGGGACCGAACACTAACTCATGTGAGGGTTTCCTCTGGGACCGAACACTAACTCCGTGTGAGGGTTTCCTCTGGGACCGAACACTTACTAACTCCATGTGAGGGTTTCCTCTGGGACCGAACTCTAACTCCATGTGAGGGTTTCCTCTGGGACCGAACACTAACTCCGTGTGAGGGTTTCCTCTGGGACCGAACACTAACTCCATGTGAGGGTTTCCTCTGGGACCGAACACTAACTCCATGTGAGGGTTTCCTCTGGGACCGAACACTAACTCCATGTGAGGGTTTCCTCTGGGACCGAACACTGACTCCATGTGAGGGTTTCCTCTGGGACCGAACACTGACTCCATGTGAGGGTTTCCTCTGGGACCGAACTCTAACTCCGTGTGAGGGTTTCCTCTGGGACCGAACACTAACTCCATGTGAGGGTTTCCTCTGGGACCGAACACTGACTCCATGTGAGGGTTTCCTCTGGGACCGAACACTGACTCCATGTGAGGGTTTCCTCTGGGACCGAACTCTAACTCCGTGTGAGGGTTTCCTCTGGGACCGAACACTAACTCCATGTGAGGGTTTCCTCTGGGACCGAACACTAACTCCGTGTGAGGGTTTCCTCTGGGACCGAACACTAACTCCGTGTGAGGGTTTCCTCTGGGACCGAACACTAACTCCTTGGCAGGGTTTCCTCTGGGACCGAACACTAACTCCATGTGAGGGTTTCCTCTGGGACCGAACACTAACTCCATGTGAGGGTTTCCTCTGGGACCGAACACTAACTCCATGGGAGGGTTTCCTCTCTGCTGTGTTGTACATTTCCTGCCAACAGCTGCTCTGTCCCCCGAGACCTCCGTCAGCTACACTCAGAGCCAAAGTCTGGGTCAACACTTCTTCTTCTTCTTCCTCCTCTTCCTCCTCCTCCTACTCCAGGGGTGTCAAACTCAATTTCCTCGCGGACCAATCAGCATTAAGGTTGCACTCAAAGGGCCGGTTTTAGCTTTACGACTATATAAATGTACATAAATATATATAAAATAATGTATTATATGACGTTATTGCCTCTGAATTGGACTATTATCAGATAACTTCATAACTAACTACGTCTGAAAGCAGAAGTCTAGGGCAAATAATTGCAAGTCTCTTCAGTGTGCATGTCACAAAACGAGATGCATTGTGGGAAATGTAGTTTATGGACAACGTGCTTCTGTAAAGCGTCATGTAACCGTATAATAAACGTATTATCTTCTTTGCAAGCTCTTGCGGGCCGGATACAATGAAGACACCCCTGTCCACTCCGTTTCTCCTCATTGGATGAAATTGAATTAAGAAGGAAGCTTTGTTTTAGACGGGATGCACGTGCTGTGGAAGAGCTACCTGTTGGCGTTTGTGATGAGTTTTTGATTTATTAGCTACTGGGTCTCCACAATTAATCTCTATCGTATCAAGGCAATGTTGAAATTGCAAAAAGCTTTGTTTAGGGCGAACTATGGATGGAGTATTGATGATCTGCAAAGATATCCTACGCATTTAATTTTTAAAGGCTTATCAAAACGTATGCTACTTGCTACAGATTCTCTAAAACAATGCACCATGATCATTTCATTATTGAATCCAACCCTCACCCATCAATCATGATAAGAGTTATGATTAAAAAATTAAATATCCTGAATATTATCTACATACATTTTTTCCAAATCATGCACTCCTAGCAGCGACTGTTAGGAAACAAAAGCGTTAAAACATCTTAGTGTTTTAAATCTTCAATAGTCTTGATTTAGCCTTACAGTTTCTACACATCTCGGAGCCTCAGCTGACTGGCAGACGACTCAACACATCTGCCGAAACAACCTGTCGTTTTTCGGGTGGTGCACACGGGTTTCCTTTTCTCTTCCGCTGTCGAAATGTCGCAGCTGTTTACCTCCAGGGCAAACACAATTAAAAAAAGCTCTGCCAACGCATGATGGTCACACCCAGACGCATCGCTGCCGTCACTCTGATTTAAAGTCACTTCTGCTTTTGTGCTCATGTCAGTATGTGCTTTCTGCAGCTTAAACTCTTTGAGATGAATTCAATCGCCACGGCTTAGAAACATTGTGCAGTTCACTGTTTTGTCCTCTAGGTGGCATCGTCTTTTATTGTGACTTGCAGAAGGAATTACTAGTTAGGTGTCGGTTGTTGCCAGATTGAGGGTTAAAGTGTGCATTGTTAACGTCAATCATTATTTCATACTCCACTGGAAATGTATCTTTTGAGATGAATTTACTCGCCAAATCTCAAAAAGGTCATGCAGTTCAAAGTTTGTCCACTAGGTGTCGTTGCTTTATACAGTACCTATCAGGAGAGGTTTTTATTCAAGTGTCAAATGTTGCAATATTGAGGGTTAAATATTGAAGTGTGCATTGTTAATGTCAATCATTATTTAATACTGTAGACATCTATCTTTTGAGATTAATTTACTCGCTTGTATTTTTCCTTTTAATGTTTATTTTATTAGCTTTTCTTTTTTAATGCTTAATCTCTTTCATTTTTTGTAAAGCACTTTGAATTGTCTTGCGTTGAAAAGTGCTATATAAATAAACTTGCCTTGCCTTGCCAAATCTCAAAAAAGCCATGCAGTTCACAATGTATCCACTAGGTGGTGTTGTGTACACAGTACATAGGAAGGATTTTTTAATTAGGTGTTAGGTGTAATATGCAGAGTTACAGTTTAAAGTGTGCATTGTTAATATCAATCATTATGTAATAATCCACTGGAAATGTATAATTTGAGATTCATTTAATCACCACATCTCCAACAGGTCATGCAGTTAATTGTCTTGACCACTAGGTGTCGTCGTTTTCTATCGTAACTAGCCGATTGTGTTTTTGGCAAATGGATGGTTTACACATTTGCATTCATGTCTGAAGTCTGTAGAGATGCTTTGGCTTTGTGGACATCTTTTGTTGATCTTATCCTTGCACCAGTAGCTCAAGATCTTTGTTTTGTGATCAGTAAAACTGCCTCTCACCATGTCTGAAAAAAACCACTTTTGTCCACTAGGTGTCGCTGTTTCCGTAGTAAATCTAGATATGCATTTTTAATTCGGTGTTGCAAGATGGTTTTGATTTTTGCTTGGAGTATCTGTAAAGAGGTTTTGGCTTTTTGCATAATTGTATCTGTAGCATCAACATTTCCTCACATCAGTAACTAAAGACGAATTGACGGAAAATTAGAAAAACTAATTATAGCTGTGACTTTCTAGCTAATTACTAAACCTCAAGAAAACTCTCTGTTACTGTGGTTACATAATCAAGATTAAAGAAAACCAACATAATCCTGCAGCCCTTTTGTGAGCTTATGTACTATCCTGCTACCTAAGGGTTTTTAGTAGTGTTGGGAAATCCTTATCCTTAAACCAAGATTGACTTGATTGAAGAGTCCTTAATAGTGTAGATTAGCCATTTCTCCCTCCTTCTGCCAAATTGAAGACATGTTTTAAACGGGTTTCTCCAGGCAGGGAGCCAAACCAACCGAAAGATAATCTCTGTGGTGCTGGGGAATAAGGAAATGTGTTAAAGGTTGTTGTCTCGTCGTTTTTGGCCCACGTAAAACCCGTCCGATATCCTGGCAGACTTCCTACTCGTACAAAGCAAAGTAAACCCCCGACCTTTCACCTCCTTCAGTAGATAACGGCAGCATCATATTCCCCTAAATGCGGGCTCCCATCACCCATGGTGCATTTTGGGAAGTGAGCGTCTATTTTAAGTGTGTGTGGTCGCCCCTGTGGGTTTCCTCTAAGTAGCTTTTAGCAAAGGGTTTGATAAGACTCTCCGCGGTAAGCCCAGCGGTCTTACAGCGCATTAAGACCCCTTTTCCATCCTGCCCAAAGCAGCTTTAGATTGAAGGCGTTGAAGGCATCGGGGCTGCAGGGATCTCTCTCAGATCTGTATGTGACGGGGGGCATGCGAGCTCACATCGTGTGATATCTGTTTTCACCTGAAGAGCCTTAACGTGGTTCTCTCCTCATTGCAGTTGCGTTACGATGGACGTTGTCATTATATAGGCTTTAGGAGAAGAGGAAAGCGCATCGGAGAGGGTCGTCTTTCATCTGGACTTATATTAACTGTTACCAGACGATGTGTAGCCCTTACATTTCATATCATGCATGGACACATGGGGATGTAGAGTATGTGTTACTTGACCCAGGGAGGTCAAAGGTCATATGAGGTCAAGTGATGGTCACGTGTCTCGCTGTGCAGGTAAAGGTGAGAGAGAGAGATGCAGTTTAACTGTCACTATTTCAGCCCTCAGGGTGTGTGTGTGTGTGTGTGTGTGTGTGTGTGTGTGTGTGTGTGTGTGTGTGTGTGTGTGTGTGTGTGTGTGTGTGTGTGTGTGTGTGTGTGTGTGTGTGTGTGTGTGTGTGTGTGAGCACGGTTGGACTGCAGCAGTATTGAGTATCAAAGGTTATCTGCTTCTATTTTGGGAATCTTCTTCTGTAGGCAAATTAATACCGGCTGCAGGCACACACACACACACACACACACACACACACACACACACACACACACACACACACACACACACACACACACACACACACACACACACACACACACACACACACACACACACACACACACACACACACACACACACACACACACACACACACACACACACACACACACACACACACACACACACACACACACACACACACACACACACACACACACAGTTCACTCATGTGGTTTTAATATTGGCTTGAAATGGAGATAATACATACTTTATAACATTTAACATGTTTTTTTAAGACTAACTCTATTTAATATAACTTCACTTCAGCTGCGAAACAGATGTGTGACTCGCGGTGTTTGTGACGCTCCTGGACTTAATCTTAGCTCCATCGTCTCAAGCTCAACCAGGAACCTTGAGATCTGTCCGGTGCTCCAAACGTTCATATCAAATCACTTGCTCAGTGAATGTTGGTCGAATTGATATTTCTCAAAAACAACAAGCTCCAGAAACTAGCCTCTGCAGACCATTGACATGCACCCCCCCCCTGCTGTACAGCCCTCTGCAGGAAGGGAAACCCTGCAGAGGGCAATCGGCTTCTTCAAACCTACACTTGGCGTTAAAACATGATTCTGATGAACCTTCGCGTTCTGCGTCTCCATATCCTCCCATGCCCGGCTCCACTGCACTGTTACGGGTTAGATGTTCCTCTGAACTCCCAATACTGTAATAATTGCACTAATATTAGTTTACTATTAATTTAATATCAATACAGACGTTAGCTCTCTGATAATTATCACATTATTATTGATGGCAGTTATTTCCATGGTAACGTGCAGGGATGGGAATTACACATCCCAGAGGAGCAGAGGCTGGGGATATGGGTGTGTGTGTGTGTGTGTGTGTGTGTGTCAGTGTGTGTGTGTGTGTGTGTGTGTCCTCTCTCGTCTCTCTGTGAAGTCGGCCGACTAACAAACCAATTTGTTTGTTTTGATGTCGCCGGGCAGCGTGTTTGGGCAGGTTGGACTGTACCATCTTAGGGGAGAATGGGGGGTGGCACACTTGTGGTTTCTAGTCACACACACACACACACACACACACACACACACACACACACACACACACACACACACACACACACACACACACACACACACACACACACACACACACACACACACACACACACACACACACACACACACACACACACTGAATAGTAGTCCCTCCTTCACTAAGAGTAAATGGTGATGTAATTGCAAACCAATCCTGCAAATATGGTGTGTGTGTGTGTGTGTGTGTGTGTGTGTGTGTGTGTGTGTGTGTGTGTGTTTCACCAACAAAGGCAGCATCAGAAAATGTCAGCAGGCAGCTTCATTCCTTGTTCTTTGCAGAGGAGGTTGACCCGCTCCTCTTTGAAACTAATAAGCTGCTTGCCTTAGTGTGTACGCTCTAATCGAGACAGTGTGTGTGTGTGTGTGTGGGGGGGGGTGGGTGCGTGTGTGTGTGTGAGAGTGTGTGTGTGTTTTCTGCCAATGGGGAATAAGCAGCCGGTGTGTTCACGCTGAGCCGTGGGGAGGACCACAGAGGAGGACGAGGCTCGTCTGAGAGGAGCATGAAGTGGAGTTTGTCAGTTATCTTTTTTGCTCCTGATGCCCGTTATGTTCGTTATGCTCGGTGAGTAAAAGTGAGTGTGTGTGTGTGTGTGTGTGTGTGTGTGTGTGTGAGAGCTGATTATCTGGATCGAATTAGCCTAATTGGAGAAAGGCTGCAGAGTTCTTTGGCTTCCTCCCGTTTCTTTTTCTCGAGGAAGGACCTAAGCGTGGTTTTAAATATTTCAGAATTGTTTTATTTAACTTTGGCGTTTTGTGAAAAGCTCCAAACGGATTGTTTTTAGAAACATGGAAGATATCACGGTTGCTAGGCGTTACTCACAGTAATAGCAACACATATTGTGGTGGCAGTGTGTAAAACGACGTGATTTGATTAGCTGACAAACAATAATCAACATTCATGCGGCAAAATGTTTAAACCCAATGAACTGACATATAGTATAATGTGTATATATATATATATATATATATATATATCGAACAGTAAAGAGCTGGAGTTCAAATAGAGGCAACAAAACATGTAGAAAAAGGGAATTTTCTGTATTTAGTCATCAGTGTTTTTGAAGTATTTTCCTATTTTTCATCTGGAATGATCCAAAAGTACACAATACTCTAAGCCATTTTGCGTACTGAGTACTTTAACTTTTGATACTTCTACAAATGTGTTGCTCTAAAGCAGGGGTGTCAACTCAAGGCCCGGGGGCCAAATTCGGCCCGCGACTTCATTTTCTGTGGCCCCATAAGAGCTTGCAAAAAATATAATATGTTTATTATAAGGTTACATGCTACTTTCTCAGAATGTGTCTTTTTTTTCAAGAATGCCTTTTTTCTTAGAATTTTACTTTTTCTCAGATTTTGATTTTTTTCCCCTCAAAATATTACTTTTTTTTTTTCTTCAGAATTTGGCTTTTCTTTTTAAATCATTTTGTGACATTCTCACTGAAGAGACTTGTAATTATTTGCCCCAGACTTCTGCTTTCAGACGTAGTTAATTATGAAGTTATTACCCTATCCGATAATAATCCAATGCAGAGGCAGTAATGTAATAATACATTATTTTATATATATTAAATATTTGTATATGTATTTTGATATAGGCTTTAAAGTTCCAACCGGCCCTTTGAGTGCAACCATAATGCGAATGTGGCCCGTGATGAAATTGAGTTTGACACCCCTGCTCTAAAGTGTATAAACTAGTAGTTTCTGTAGTATTTAAGACTTTTTGTTTTAATTATGCAGAATATTTTATATTGCTTTGTTTATATTCGATTTAATATTTTTCATTTTTTCATTTTATTTGAAATTGTTAATTATTTTTGTATTTTAATGTCTGAACACACTTCTGCTTCTGTGACGAAACCATTTCCCAAACTGGGATGAGTTGTTAGGGAGAGTTGTAGTATTTGTACACAGATCAGGAAGCAGCCCTCCTCACATCGTCAGCCTCTCAGCCCTCAGCCCTCAGCCTTACCTCTCAGGGTTACCGTCAGGGAAACGATGAAACAGCTGATCATTGTTTCTGCTGCACCGACACGTTTCGGTGCGATGAACACATCGTCCCTAATGAACTCTGATGAAGCTCCATCGCCCGTTTCCTGCGGTCTGTGACGACCACGTTCCACTTCCCACTAAAGTCTCACTGCGGCTGGAGTTCGCTCCGTGTCTCCAGACGCGAGCGTCGTCAATGTGTGAAAGTGAACTCACATTATGAGCGGGATGTGCCACGAGGAGAAGCGGCTCCGCTCCTCGCTCGGCACCTTCTACGAGGAGGAGGCGAGCTCAGTCTGGGTAGCATGTGTTATACTTAGTCGTTTGGAAAGGAAACGGTTCGATCAGTGGGAAGACGTCGAGAACCCTCAAGCTTTGCTGCCAGGGGAAAGTCGTGACTTTCACACGTCCTCCTCTCAGGAACCAGACACACGTTTCTCAGCTCGACGAGCGTCTTTGTTTTAAGTATATTAGTTGTTGTCTTTCTGTGCGGAGAATCGTCTGAGTGGAATTAAAACAGAAAACAATGAAATAAGATAAAAAGCAAGAGAAACCTTTACCAAGCCTCGCAGGGCAACAGGGACACGATTGGAAAAGATAATAAGAATACAAAATAAGGAATGTCAACATATATCAAAATGAAAACAAAGAGACTACCTGACTCTGATATTTAAAACCGTGTAACGCAAAGTGTTAAAGTGCACAGACGAACCTGATGCACCTGCACACGAGCTTTTCTCTGCGTGTGTGTGTGTGTGTGTGTGTGAGAGAGAGTTTCTCTCCTGACTCAGCGTGTTGTTACTGTAAACACCTGCTGTGTGTGTGTGTGTGTGTGTGTGTGTGTGTGTGTGTGTGTGTGTGTGTGTGTGTGTGTGTGTGTTTTCAGGTGTGTGTTCTCGGGGGAGTCCTTGGGCGTTTCCTCTCGGCTTAACGGAGCGGTGTGTGTGTGTGTGTGTGTGTGTGTGTGTGTGTGTGTGTGTGTGTGTGTGTGTGTGTGTGTGTGTGTTTAAGCAGAGGTACATCTCTGTGTGTATATGGCAGTGTGTATTTGGCTTCATTTGTGGTATCTGTTATTTATGCAAATATGTCACGAATAAATTCCATATTTTTTCTCATTATAGTAAAAAAATGAAAAAGCTTAAAATAAATGAAAATGCTTCAAAAGATATATGTCTTCCTTAAATGATCATGTGGAAGTGGGGTAGTGAATCAAAACAGCCCACTGTAGGGGTGTCCACATACGTATGGCCCGTTAACACGATTTATTATCATTTACACAACATGGCTGCAAGAAGTGACCGATTGACGACTTATTACATCCTCCGGGTGTCTCTTCATCATCTGTTGCTACAGTCAGCAGTGTGAGTGCATGGAGGAGGGATTCACACATGGACTACCCACAATGCTTCACTTCAAGGTGGAGGTTAAGAGCAGTGGTGCGTCTGTATATCTGAGGTATTTAATTATTCATAGCAGATCATTAGTTATTACTGCAGTGACAAATACTCTACCAGGGTGCAAATAAAAGACATCCAAACACAACGTTCCTCACAATCCAGAATATCAGTTAAACCAAAGGACATTAAAACAAGAGAAAGTAAGTAGATCTCTCACATTATTAAATCAAATAATCAATAGTTTTCTGTCGGTCTATTTAGGGGTCTTGGGCTGCGGCCACACAAGGACGAACACGGCTAAACGCATAGGATTAACGCAAACGCAATCGCAAAAAAGCTTCCGTCCACACGCAACAGTCATCCGGATAGTGTCTGCCCACACGAGACCGCTCCGTTTAGCTCCAACCGCTGGAGAAGCTGCAGTACATGCAGGAGCCTCTACGTGGCGCTGTAACTTCCTCCACAAAAGCAGCGAAGAAGCATGGTTGTCATGGTTGCCCTTCTGTTTATTCTCCGCGGTGGGGGCCGAGGGAACCGGGCAGAGAGGCGGGGCTATTGCGCAATCACTATCAGTGATCTGAAAATGTTCGGATAGGGCGTACACACGGAGCCGTTGGACCCCCCAGAGCGTTGCGTATGCCGTTCTATCCACCTTGGGACCCGTTGTCGTTTCCTCAGTCGTTTAGTGCCGTATTCGGTCGTCCTCGTGTGGCCGAACGGTCTATATGACACTAAACAGTAACGCAAACGACCAAATTCGTCCTCGTGTGGCCGCAGCCTTGTTCTGAATAACTAAACGCCTTCACAGAGTTACTCTTGTAGTTTTCTGTACGCTATGTCCTCATAAGCTTAACTGACTTCCTGTCTCACTGATTGACCGCCTGTCTCACTCTCTGATTGGACGGGGATTGTTAACACACAGCTGTTACAGAATCTCACAGGAAATCTCTCTGAGCGACACGTTCATTTCACTACGTCCCTGATAACATCACATGCAAAGTGTGTGTGTGTGTGTGTGTGTGTGTGTGTGTCACTGTAAACAGTTATTGTTGAGGACAAGGTCAGCCCCCCCTCGGTTATCCCTTTTTCAAACTGAAACATTTGCCAGTTCCTCTCTGCAGGTCGTTAGCTCTCCCACCAGAGATGCTAATTATTGCCATGTGCTTAGCGTTCACGCTTACGCACGCACGCACACACACGCACGCACGCACGCACGCACACACACACACACACACACACACACACACTGCTGTCACCGATGACGTCCGCGCTCACATGTTTGTGAGTGTAAGACTCAGTGACTGTGAGTTTCTTTCCCGAGTCATCGTCCAGTCAGAGAAACATGCTGGTTTACTTCAGAGTGCAGAGTCCTGGTCTAACGTTCTGCTCCAGGTGCACACAATGTCTCTCAAAGCATATTGAGTGTTTGAGAACGTACTTTGAGCACGTCATTCGTTCGCTTTGAAAACACAAACCGTTACACTGCAAAATAAAAGATTTAAAAACGACAGCCAATGTGTGTTAGCGATGTGATGTGACTTGATAGGAAGCGCTTCACGACATAGTACCTGTGGGGGGCCGCACATGGCCATCACTGTTACACTAGTTTATTTTTTATAACTGCCTCAAATTGACATAAAGAACAAATGTTTTTTATTTACATTTAATCAGATTACATCATTAACATTCATCTGAAGCAGTTACGAATAAGAAAAAGTGCATTTTGAATGACCTAATTTAATTTATGTTGTATACACATTTCCGCACTCCAACTACTCTTTCCGCCTCTATCTTTATGGACCTCCTCTTCCTTTGGTCTCCTCCTCTTCCTCATCTACATGTCTTCCATTCTCCTTGCCCCTTGTGTTGTGTTCAAAAGCTGTTACCGTTCATCGTGCTCGCGGGTACATATTTACCCACCATTTATCTCCGTCCAAAACACACACAAATAATGACTATCATCCAATATCATCATAACTGACTTATAATGCATTCATAAGCGCACAATCCTGTTGTACTTTAATGTTATCGCCCCAACACACATCGCACCACACGCTCAAGTGTTCCCGTCGGGGGAGGGGGGCAGAGGGCGGGGAGACCAGGTGCATGTTGCGAACAATTATTGTTACAGTGGAGGGCGGGGCGGGGGAGGGGCGTCTAAAGTCAAAGATGGATCTTGATTGGGCCAAATTTGACCTCGAGTCACCCACAACATGCTGCTGGGTCTCCCCAGACCAAGTTATACCCTTTTTTTTTTAGAGACCTTCAGACGTGGCAAAAATGGTCACATCAGTGTTATAGTGTTTATATATCTGTTATCATGAAGCCCGGTTCCGATACAAAAAACGAGAGCGTAGTTATTATATCATTGTAACTTGAAACGGGAGACCCGAACACATAAGGGTTAACTCAACACCCTAACCCTAACTTTTGTTTTAGTCTTTGGCTTTTACATTGAAAGAACATGCCTTCTCTCATCTCTTGAACTCCAATTCCCATGATGCATCAGTCTCGCTTTCAGCTCTCTTCCCTTCCCTTATTTCACCCAGAAAGTCGTTGTTTTCCTTCACTTGGACTCAGGTTAAACTCGAGCCAATCAGCCGTCAGCTGGCATGCTTTCACTCTGCGCTGATTTCCCCAAACATTTCTAACTCTTTCTTAATTTAAAACCTTTGTAAATGTGACGAGCTCCTCCCGCCTGGCATCCCGGAGAAGAGAACACCGGGATTCATTTCTGAAAGAGTCATTGGATTCAGATGTAGAAATCTGCTGACGGTGCTTCAGGTCGGCCTGATGTATGGCTTCACTTCTGGAGATCAGTCAGCAGGTTTCCAGTGTGTTGTAAACTCTGAGAGAGGTGGACAATAAGTGCATCTGCAGCACACACACACACGCACGCGCACACGCACACGCACACGCACACGCACACATACACACATACCATGTATACATCACTTCAGGGGACATTACATTGACTTACATGCATTTCCTGGAGACTTATCCAAACCTTAAGCATAACCAACACATGCCTAACCCTTAACCTAACCCTTACCCTTAACCTAACCCTTACCCTAACTCTTACCCTAAACCTAACCAAGTCTTCACCCTAAAATTAATGATCCCCCTTATGGGGACCTCCAATTTGTCCCCATAAGGGAGGTGAGTCCCCACACGTGACTATGTAAACAGATGTAGGTCCCCACAAGTATAGTAATGCTAGTACACACACACACACACACACACACACACACACACACACACACACACACACACACACACACACACACACACACACACACACACACACACACACACACACACACACACACACACACACACACACACACACACACACACACACACACACACACACACACACACACACACACACACACACACACACACACACACACACACACACACACACACACACACACACACACACACACACACACACACGGCTCCATCTGGTCCTGGTTGAATGACTCAGCAGAATGTGATCAGCTTCTGGCTGTGTTATGATGTCTTAGGTTGCAGCTTGTTGTGGAATATAAACATCTGCGTGTCGCCTCATCGTTGCTCTGTCTTTCGTTATCACAGATTCATGCCTTCATTCTCTTTTGGACACTTTATAGCTTTGTTTCTGGCTTCAACATCTTATATTAGCTGTGCAACTTTGCAGAAAGGCTTGCTTTGACAACAGGGACATGGTTATGCTGCTCTGTGTCTTCACAGGAAGCAACGCTGCTTTGATATGAAAGAGTATGAAAGGTAAATCTCTCTCTCTCTGTCTCCTCTCACAGGTGACATCACACAGAAGGGCTATGAGAAGAAGCGGTCCAAGCTGATTGGAGCTTTCTTCCCACAAACTCCAGGTACAGTTAGACTTGACTTCCCCTTTGTATCCACTCATAGGGCATCGTATTGAGAAGGGATTGCTATAAAACCATCACAAGCATTGCATCCTACAAACAATGGACAACAGTCAGAATTGAGTCTTCCTCACATGGACGGGTAAACCAATTAAAACACTTTAAAGGTCTCAGATATATAAAAAACATGTATGAAGTGTTTTGCTCAAAATACCAGATCACCCATTCTAGCCGTGCCTCATATCCCTCTTTCACTTCCTGTTTCAAAAGTGCTGATTTGAGTATAAAGCTTAAAAAAATGGATACAAAAATAAAGAAGGAGGGGTCTGAGCTCATGCGGGACCCGGCAGCTGCCGTCTAAACTAAATGCTGCCGTGATGAAACGCCATATCATGGATTATCAAGGCTCTGAAACAGTCTGGAGCTCAAAGGCTTTCTCTCTTGCCGGTTACACCACACGGTGAGTTCCTTTCTACTTCCTGCTTCTTCACACACATGCTCTCCAGTACAGGTTAGCTCTGAGTGTTAGCCATGCTAATGTAAACACCGACCATATCACGTCCAAAACAGTCGGGCACTGTTTCTGATAGCAGCTTTCTGATCTGGATCAGCTCCGTTGTTCCCCGTTTTTAGAGATTTGGGTACGGAGGAAAAGAGTGAGGGTTTTATTTCCTGACGCTGCGTGAGTTCCCCGACGCACCGGGGACACATGGTGATGTATAAAAGACATCACAAAGTGCATTTTGCATGAAAGGTCCCCTTTAAGGCCAAACATCATCCTGATTACAAACGTGTCACTTCTATATCATATTGACGTCTTCCAGTTGAGGAGCAACAAGTCCTTAATAAATAACTCCAAAGATATAATGATCTGGGATCAGGTATATGCCCGGCAAATAATACCTGTATAGCTCCAACAGTCACTCGTACATTTGGGTTTGGATAATGTCTTTTCTTTTGGACTTCCTGTGGTCACTTTGCCTGTGTGATGTTTAACCAGGAAGCTTTTCCTTAGGCTAATACAAATAACACATAGCACGTATTCATCTATTAGTTTTACAGAGAGTTTGTTATTATTGAACTGAAAAGGCAAGATTAGCACGAGCACCAATTACTTATCTTTCCTTTTTGTCCGGTTGGGTTTTCTTCTCAAAACGAACTTAAGACTTAGATGTTCCTCCTTATAGTTTGTGTTGATTGCCATTTGACTACATTTAGTATACCATGACCAGCTGAGCTGTGTTGTTGTTGGTAAACACACCAACAGTGTGTAAACAGTTACTGAGTCAATGATCCTAAAGTCCATTTCACAGTCAGACGCTCATCAGACTGAGGATGGGACTGCAGCGTCACTGAGACCAGCTGAAGCTATTACTGGAATATACTGTGTGTGTGTGTGTGTGTGTGTGTGTGTGTGTGTGTGTGTGTGTGTGTGTGTGTGTGTGTGTGTGTGTGTGTGTGTGTGTGTGTGTGTGTGTGTGTGTGTGTGTGTGTGTGTGTGTGTGTGTGTGTGTGTGTGTGTGTGTGTGTGTGTGTGTGTGTGTGTGTGTGTGTGTGTGTGTGTGTGTGTGTGTGTGTGTGTGTGTGTGTGTTGGGGGGATGTCAGGAAGTGCATTATGGGAAGGAATGAAGGGTGTGGGATGGAGAAAATGTATGGTATTCACATCCATGGCCCAGTGGGGGGTCGTCCCCAGTTCGCTATGGGGGGACCGGATGACACACACCCCCTGTGCGTGCTTGCACACACACACACACACACACACACACACACACACACACACACACACACACACACACACACACACACACACACACACACACACACACACACACACACACACACACTACATTATACCCTGCACATTCCTTCAATCCTGTTCCAATTTTTGTCGACCCCTTTACACACACACCTAATAACACAATACTCCCTTGTTCCCTATACACCCACACACATACAGTACGCACACAGTACACACACATGCATACAGTACACACACACACGCACTCTGTAATGTGTTTCGGCGCTGAGGCCTGTTAATCTGCACTGATTGTGCTCCGCCAGGCCGATGCAGTTTGATTAAAGCATTTACAGCTTTCAAAGTAAAGGATTTCCCCAGTCGCCCGGATCTACACGGTTTCACATTATAGATTCGGTTTAGTTTCCTCTGAGGGCCATCATAAGATCCGGCACACAGGCCTTTCAAAAGCAGCCAAGAAAAGAAAGAAGAAAAGGCTTTTAAGTTGGTTTTGATTTATACACTAGGTAATACAAAGTGTTTACACTGAGAGAACATGCATGTAGTGACGACAAGGTCACCTGAAGGTGGTTTGAATTCAAGTTTTACATTGGTCATAAAGTGACAGCTTAGTTCACCCACGCTGTGTCTCAAATTCACGTGTGCTCTTGAGGGCATACGTGTGTCCCTATTCCACTATGGTAAACATACCTGGAACCTTCGTGCCTTCATAACGTCAACACGTTGAGTCTTCTCACACCGAACACTCGCCATCTTGGCTACTTATTAGAAGTTCCCTGACTAGCTGCGATTGCTGTTGCTCCGGTAAACACAGTACTATTCAACTACAAAAGATGCAGGTTTTTCTTTATATTTCTGAGGTAACGTACCAACATGACGGTGTGAAAAGAAGCCACTGTTCATTTTACATCGTTAATTGAGCAGTCCATGCTGATTTGGTCCAGAAAACAATCGTGCTAGCTATCTAGCGAGCTAACAGCAGCCATTTTAGTCACTACCCGGTGTACTATACTATAAGCACTACGCATATAATTATTTTTTTACTGTAAAGGAAATGTACCAATATACGGGTGTTGATATAAAAGCCACAATTAATGTAACAGTTTTAGCAGTTTGTTCTGATTTGGTACAGTAAATGATCGTTGCTAGCTATCTAGCGAGCTAACAGCAGCTATCGCTACTTCCGGTGTGGCCACAGTAGCCGTGTAAGATTTTAAACGACACTATATGGTAGAAACTCACCAATTCCCCACAGCTGTTGACGGTGTAAGGATCTGAATTGAGACACCTGTCATCTGGCCTGAGGCAAAATGTCAGTATATTTCTCGACCCATTGTCATGAAAAATTAGGAATAACTTCTGTAGGAAATAATACAAATGTTGCAGAAGAAGAAACATTGACATTGTTGAAAAAAAGTAAGTAGCTGGTGGTAGTGTGTTTGTTAAATAGAAACCTACGTTGAAGCTGAGGTTCAAAAGACAGTTGTTGCCTGGTAACCTGATGTACAACTGCCTTCCTCTTGGTGCAACATAACAAAAAGGGCACATATCTGTCACTTCATGCACGTATTAAAACAAATCCCCAACCTTAAGCATTTCAGGGAGAGTATGATCACCCCTTGGCTTGGTTTTTCAACATTACCTCAACCTGGGCGATTCCTGCTGTGACTCAGCACTTCCCCAAAATGCATACCGTTGAACAGTTCCCCTAGTCTTTGCCATCGTCTGTTGAGGACATGGACAGACTGGTTGGTTTACTTCAGTTTTGCACACCCTGGGTGTATTGTCTATGGTTGCATGACTGTTGAGCATGCTTTAAATACCATTCTCATTTCATAGATGTCTTGTCAGGGCCTGGTTCTGATTCAAGCCAAACCAACCCTGATCCCAATCGATCTAACATACGCCCTGAATATTTCCCATGCCACGTACACACCTGATTGGCCACATACTATGACAACACATTCCAAGTTCTCGTATTAACCTGGCATTGGGACAACTATTCCCATAACACGTACATAAACAACTTTTACGAGAAAGGAGAACACCCTTCCCGTTTGAAGCCACTCCTCTTCCAGGAATGATGCCCTCCCTCTCCAGTGAAGCTATTTAAGTTCTCTTCTGATCATTCAGTCATCACACACCTGCTCTAATCGGAAAGCAACATGGCACAGGGGATCCATCTTGATCGAGCACATTTCTGCTGCTCAATCTGTCTGGATCTGCTGAAGGACCCGGTGACTTTTTCCTGTGGACACAACTATTGCATGGTGTGTATCACGGACCACTTGGATACTCAGGATGATAGAATGATCTACACCTGTCCTCAGTGCCGGCAGCAATTCATGCAAAGACCTGCCGTGGTAAAAAACAACATGTTGGCGTTTGTGGTCGGGGAGCTGATGAAGATTGAAACCCCAGCTCCTCCTCCTCTTTCTCCTGATGTGGACGAGGATAACAGCTCTGATCAAACTGAACATGTGGCCTGTGATTTCTGTGAAGAGAAAGCTATCAAGTCCTGTCTGCAATGCATGGTTTCTTATTGCGTGGACCACCTCCGACCACACTTTGAAGTAGCCCCCTTACAGAAACACAAGCTAGTGGAAGCGTCCGCACAGCTCCAGGAGAACATCTGCCCTCGTCATCAAGAAGTGATGAAGCTGTTCTGCCGTACGGATCAGCAGTGCATCTGCTATCTCTGTTCGAAAGATACTCACAAAGGCCACGACAAAGTCTCGACTGCAGCAGAAAGGGTGGAGAAGCAGATAGAGCTTCAGGTGACTCGGCAAAACATCCGTAAGACGATCCAGGACAAAGAGAAAGACGCAAAGTGGTTTGAACAGGAGGAAGACGCCATTAATCGATGCGCTGAAGCTACTCTGAGAAACAACGAGAACACCTACAAAGAACTGATGCATATCGTTGAGAAAAGTGTCGCAGAAGTGAAGGCGAAGGTTACATCTCGACAGGAAACCGAAGTCAGGTGGTACGAAAAGGTTCGGGAGAAGCTGGAGCAGGACGTCGCCGAGCTGAAGAGGAAAGACGAAGAGCTGAAGAAGTTCTCACACACAGAGGATCACACCGGGTTTCTGATCAAGTACCCAACGTTGGTAAGTCTCAGTGAATCCACAGACCCGCCCCCCGTCAAAGCCCGTCACGTGGGGTACTTCGAGAAAGTCTCAATGGCTCTGTCCGAGGCCAAGGTGAACTTACGTGCGCTTGTTGCGGAAGAATACGCAAAGGTCTCCATGACAGTAACTGGGGTTATAGCATCGAATACTAAAGACGAGCCCATCACCAGAGCCGACTTCCTACAATATGTATGCCAAGTGACTCTGGATCCAAACACGGCCAACACACATCTGAAGATATCCGGGAACGACAAAATGGTCACCTTCGTCATTGATGAACTGGAGTATCCTCTTCACCCGGAGAGGTTTGTTTATAGCTGGCAGCTCCTGAGTAAAGACAGTCTGGACGGTCGCAGTTACTGGGAGGTGGAGTTGAGCGGGACAGCAGCTTTTGTAGCAGTCGTGTGACGGCTGTACGATGCTGGAATACTTTAGGAAGTGTACGTCTTTATATAAAACAATGTAAGTAAAAGTGCTTGACATAAGATAAGATAAGAAGTACTTTATTGATCCCAATTTGTAGAAAATATACATGTTGAATTACAAAAATGTACAGTAACAAATATAAAGCAAGTTAGTGTATATACATAAGTATGTGAGGCATGGAATATTAGATATTAAATTGAATATAAATGTTCATTGAGATCCAATCACTAATTGAAAAGATCTGATCTGATCTGATTTTTGACAGCTGTACGATGCTGGAAAACTTTAACAAGTGTCAAACAAAACAATGTAAGTAGAAGTGCTTAACACGAACTGTTCATTGAGTCAATCACTGTGGTTGGAGATACATAATGTATATATTGGGAACTTGCTGTACTTTTTGTTCTGTTTTTGGGTTATAAAAACGTTTTTAAAAATACATTTCTTAAAACCTCAAGGAAGTGGAAGTTAACGGTAACGGTTTCTATTTTGAAATAACTGAAGTTCAAACCTCTTCTGAACTTCAGTTATTACCTCCAGGAAATTGACATAGTAGTTTTACATTTTGTTGGTCCTTCATACGTGAATACTTTTCTAGTTATCTCCTTTTTAAAACCAGTTAGATGTACTTATTATATTTGTATTGGAGTTAAAAGCTACATTTAAACCCAGGTAAATATGATTTGAATATTCAATATCGAAGAAATGGTTCCTCCATATATTTTTAACATTTAAAACTTGAACTCGTTCACCTGACCTGACTCACATTAGTAGGTATTGAGATGACATATTTGGCGTTGCTCCAATTGAACTCTATCGTCCCGACAAGTGGAACCGAATAAGAGACGTGAATACAGGAAACTGTTTTAAATGGACCCACAACACGAAGCCACTTTATTTTTAAAGACTTTACAAACTGGCTGAATCCCTGTCTTTAAAGTCTTATTTTAGTGAGCGTCTTTCTTTATGTATGCAGATAATGACGTATTGAATTTGAAACACCTCTCGTGTTGAGGCCACTTCCTCGTGTCAGGTTGGGCTTGATTTTTATTGGCTGTGTTCATTGTTTTCAGAATCAGTGACACTTCTGCATAGCTGGCAGCAAATCTGTCATTTAAGATTCTTACCTGACAGAAAGAGAACACACTGCAGCTGGTTTGACATGTTCTGCATGCCATCCCAAAAATGTTGCTGCACCTTGCATCAGATAATGCCAGTAATAGCGAGCAATTTGTCCGACTGAAACGAAACTAGAAACGAACATTGCACAATCTGTCAAACTTAAAACAACAATACAGGATTAAACCCATCCCATTATAATCATTAAGTAATTTGAAAAACATTTACTTTTTGTGGAATTTTTCTAATTATGTAGATCTCAAATCTGATTATTCTGTGTTTTTACCGCCTAAAAAATGAAATATTTTATTACTTTTTTGTAAATATTTAACTTTTATGAAGAGCTGAATATACATTTGAATAAACTGTGCTGTATATATATATGTTATATTTACACTATGTTTTAATGTCATTTTCTTTTCTCTTTTGAATACATATTATTTTAAATATGTTGTTGTATATATTATTTTGTATGGAGTGTTTTTTAATATATTTCTTTCCATGTTGGTAAGTTTTTTTGTTTTGTGTGTAAAATCAGGCCAAAGTAAAACATGGCTTAGTTTCGTGATACATCTGGAAATGGTGTGTTATACTTCATCAGGTCTTTATTGGATTTAGTTTCGTTCTACCTGCAGTAGAATAAATGAGAGTCCTGCATTGATTTTCTTTAAGGTTTCAGTGTGTGTGTGCGACTGGTTGAAATCCTGTTTAAAGTGTTTGTTGTAAGGACTGTCAGACAGATGGAGAACAACTGGAAAGTGAACATGTCATTAAGTGGATGATTTATTAATTGAACGTCACCTTCAGTTTTAGTAAAAACCTCATCTGTGTGACAAAGAATACAAAATACCTGCAAGTAGTCAAGTGTGTTCGTATGAAGGGTTCATCACAATCAGAATAACACATATTAATAAGTTATCTCACGGGGACATTAGATTGTTAATAATAAATAAATACAATTACAAATATTTATTTTAAAATGAGAAGTCAAGTTAAAATGATGTAATGAAAGTGTGCACTAAAGATACAAATAGATTGAATACATTATTTCTATAAACAAGATAATAACAAATAAAGAATAAAGATTTAATATTACATTAACATAAGAAGTTAAAGTAAAAATGTGCACATTGATATTGTATTATTGCATTGTACATTAATTAACAACAATACATATGTAAACAAGTGTTTACATTACAAGATATGCGGTTGTGTGTTAGTATTAATAAATATATTAATGCAAAATGTTTTAACGGGTACCAAGCAATGTTCACCCTGATACCGTAGCATGCTAACAATGTTTTGGACGGATTGAAACTTTGAACTGATGATGCAGCCTCATAAAATGTCAGAAGATAACCAAATTTATTAGGATTAATCTTCTTGGAACCGTGAATCTCTGTACCAAATGTTGTGCGGAGATGTTTCAAAGGAAATGTGAAGACGTTGGCCTTCTGGTGAAACTGTAGAAGAACTCAGAGAAACTTGGAAGTCAGTCAGATTAGTCTTCTGGGCATTATTGATATCTGCACCAGGGACGCGGGAAGGGGGGCTGCTGAGGGGGCTGCAGCACCCCCATCTGTTGGCGGAGAGTTGTAACTGCAACGCCAACAAGTTCACTAAACAAATCAATACATTTTTATTTTTATTTACTATTTTTGAGTTAGCATTTTAGTGTAAGCAGTCTATACAAAGCTTCACTAATAAGAGAAAGTGATAATGCGGTGTGCTTCTTCTGTTGCTCTGCTATAGAAAAGAAGCTCGTCAGTGCAGACACGATCAGGGATGGGAGTTTTGTGAAAGCAGGGTTTAACAACTGGCGAAAGGCAGGGGAAACATTTAGGGAGCATGAGAAGTCCCATCAACACACAGGCCGTCAACAAGCTGGCAGCATTAAAACGAACACCGATGAATGCACTGCTCTCACTAGCTGTTGCTAAAGACCAAATGACTGCATTGAATATGATGTTATTATGCAGGGCCGCGCCTCCCTACACGCAGACCCCTCGCGGGTGGTGCGGAGGGAGCCTCCTCTGAAGCGCAAACGCGGCGCCGGCGCACCTACAGTGTAGCGCGCCACAGTTTCGCCGCACCCCCAACTCTGACGAACTTCCCGCGTCCCTGATCTGCACCAAATTTCACAGCCATCTATCAACGAGTAATAATAATTAATTCTATTTAGAGGCGCCTTTCAAAGCACCCAAGGACCCCTTACAATTCATAAAATATTCGAAGGAAAGGTTTAAGAAAGTACAAAAACAGGGGACATGTAGTAGTGGGGATAATCCAATCATGACTAAAGTGGTAGACCGACAAATGGACTTTATTATCCCTAAACATGTAAAAGTTGATTAATAGACTCTTTAACTGATGTTTGACTGGTGAATAAATAAGTACAAAATGAAGTGTCTGCAGGAAAAATAAGAGTTAGAGTAAAGGATTGAGAAGAAGATATTTCTACAGAGGAAGTAGAGTGGTTCTGGTGTTGGGGAATCCATCCCTCCATGCAGACTCCCCGAAGGAAACATCTGAGCGAGGAATTTCCCAGACCTGCCGTTAACTGCCGCTCTTTGTACGCTCGAATAATCAGCTTCCCGCTTCTCTGAGAGCCGTAATGAAGACAGATGAGGGGTGGGGGGAGATGGTGGCCCATACAGTAGATCAGCCGCTGCGTAGCTGTCAGTAACAGGGAGGTTATTATCCTCAGACGTATCGTGTGTGTGTGTGTGTGTGTGTGTGTGTGTGTGTGTGTGTGTGTGTGTGTGTGTGTGTGTGTGTGTGTGTGTGTGTGTGTGTGTGTGTGTGTGTGTGTGTGTGGCTGTACGAGTGTGTAGTTCTGCTAGTGTGCTGTATTTCCCATGGAAGGTTTGAGTCATGATTATCTGTATTATTCAATATATTAATAGTTATTTATGGATATATGTTTTATCAATTGAACATGTATGTTTTAGCTTATAGCTTATATTTTTTCTTTTTTTTTGTGAAAATGTTTAGAGTTGAGTGCTTCAGTTTATTCAATAGGTTTTATTTAAACAGTCTATACACTAATCTGTAAAACTCATATTGGAAACAGCTGTCTTAAGTACCTACAATGCATTGTGGTTAAATCATTCCTTTTGTTTTCAATATAAAATTAATTCACTTACGAATGTGTGTGAATATTTATGTCTGATTTCTGCTGAGTCATGCTTTTTTGGGGGCCTTAAAACTGCTTCCAACATCCTCCAGCCTCACCCCGTGTTATTATTGAATTGGGCTAATTGGCACCATTCAACGTCGGCCCAATCATCAACGACCAGTTCCTGTGTGCAGTGTTTCCATAGATGTACAGACTACTATCGTTGCATCATTTGATCGACGTGGTGATTCTCATGCAGATGGAAGTAGTGTTCTTTAGTAATGGTGTGTATGTGCATCACCTCTGTGTGTTCAGAAACTAAGGACTACACTTTGAGCAGGAAATTGTTTCTATCAGGCCTGAAGGGTTTTGAAAGCTTCTTAATAACGTCCCTGAGCTCTGAGTCACAGCCTCGGCTGCAGCGGAGGTAAAGCGTCCAAATCAGAAGCCAAACGGCAATAAATAACCTCCTGTTGTTTCGAGAACAGCTGCAGGTTTGTCCTCTTTCTCATTGGGAGAGACTTCTGTCATGGATCAATGGTTTATTTACAAATGCATGCGAAAAAGCAACGGTACAGAAGCATCCAGAAAAAACACAAGAAATATACGAAAAAGTTAGAATAGATTTTCGATTTGGAGATATACCTACTTTGGACTCGCACTTGAACTTAGACTTTTATACGTGTATATGTGTGATATTGTTGACTTACATCCTTTGTTTTGTATTTGTAATTACTCATGCTTGTGTGAACTCTCAGCTGGTTCTCTACCATCGTATTCCTGTTGCCGCTTTAACACCTGAATGTTTCTAAAGGTTTGTTATCTCACCTTAAAGGAAGAGTATGTGTTAAATCTGCCCCTCTCTGTCTCAGGAATGGAACCGCAGGGCCAGGAGAGGAGAGGTCCGGTCACCCCCTCCTCGTCCTCACGGTACCACCGCCGGCGCTCCTCTGGATCCAGAGACGAGCGGTACCGATCAGGTGAGGAACAGATTCACCTTGACCCTCCATTAGTCTCTTTGTATCTCGTCTATCAACTCTCCATGTATACAGGGAACAGTCAATGAGGCTCGGCAATCCCCTCCGTAGCATTATGGGTTATACATGAAGCTTAAAGTGGTACCATGTTTTTAAAATGTTAGTTCTTCCAAATACAGGTAAGGATGTCATTATCATTTTGAGGTCTTGCCTGCATATCAATAAGGAAACCTGATTTCTTTCTGGTCCACGCCAATGGTTACGACAAATATAGTTTGTATAGAAGTCTATGAGAAAATGAGACGAGGGATATCACCCCGCTGGATGTTGAGGCCAATCTTAAATATCTTGACGTTGATAAAGATATATAAATTACAGGTTTTTCAAAAGTAGTTCCTCCTTTCTCTGAGCTCACATGTTGGAAGATCCACATGTTCCATCCGTCTTATATTTATCTAGCTATAGTCCAGTTTGTGAGAGGTTTGTTTGGACACTTTAGACCTGGGAACAGATCTACACCTAACCTCGATCCACTCATCGTCCTGATCACGGCACAGGGACATTATCTGCACAGTCTGTGGAAAAAGCTTTTCGACAGATCTGTCTTTGAACATGCATTGCTTGCTTTAGTTCCACCTGATGCCCGGTAAAGACGAATATGGGATTAGCTGAGGGTTTAAACTTCTCTTCAGTGGCGTCTCATGCTAAAGCGATCTGTAGGAATGTGCAGTGGTGACGTTTGGAAGCAACGATAGGCAGTTCTCGAACAAGAAAACAGACGGGCGTTCCTGGATCAGCGGGAAAACCTGAATCGACCTGAGCGTTTGTTTGCACAGGATTTAAATCCATAAAAAAAAGCTTTTAACCCATTAAGGTGGGGAAGAAAAGCTGCGTGAGCACCTTTCAAATGTCACACACACTTACTTTTACACCCTTTTCCGTCGCACTCGGTCGACCGCAAGACAATAAACGTGCACTTGAGATTGAAATCACCTCCGTTCCCCGCGCACAAGTTAAACAAGCGTACATGTGTGAGCTCCATTCATCCGGCACATGTCTGACTGATGTCAATATCGACTAGTGTGTGTGTGTGTGTGTGTGTGTGTGTGTGTGTGTGTGTGTGTGTGTGTTGTCAGCGATGGACACTGTTCAAATGAAACCAGCTGTGGCTACACGGCGGCGTTTTATCTCGCTCTTAGAAACACTCGTTTACAGAAACGTCTGCTCCGACACTCCCCGAACTCGATCCATTCTGGAAAAACCACGAGGCCTCTTGGGAGCCGCTGTCTTAGACTCTGTGTCCGCAGACTGAACGTGGATACATGGGAACACGGTGCTCATTGTGCGGAGAACACTGCAGCACAAACACAGCTGACGGTCTCGCTGCTGCTCCTCGACTTTCACTGGAAGCACTCTCTGTTATTTAACGCTCTCTGTTTACACTGACGCTAATTGGCTTATTTCTTTTTGTATTGGTTCGTAAGTCGCACTCGGATCGTTTATTCAAGTGAAAGTACTTCATTTCAAACAAAATTCCCGCAAATGTCTCAATTCTGCTGAAGTATCCATCTTGTATTGGCTAAGCAAAGCGCATGTGTGGGAAGATACCCATGCCTGAAATTAATCGGCTTATTTCCGTTGTTATCGGTTTGTAGCACTCGGATCGTTAACTCAAGTGGAAGTACTTCAAATGTCTCAATTCTGCTAAAGTACGAAGGTTTTAACGGCTAAATAAACAGATGGCGGAAAGATGTCACCTGTGACTTATTTATAAATGTTACTTTATGACATTATTAGATATATATTTCCTCTCTAATCCAGGCTTTAAAACCATCTAAGAAGTGTAAAGGGTAACGGTTTCTGAACATCTAAATGTGTCGACAAGACACAGTTTCAATCTGCAATAATGCGTTCTTTCATTCGTCTGAATTGTGTTTTCTCAGATAAATATAGACTCAAAGGTGTTAAAATGTATAGTATGTATAAAATAGGATAACCTGGAAGTACCTCAGAGTTGTTATTAAGTACACACTTGTGTCTCCAGACGTTCACACAGAGGCGGTGCAGGCGGCCCTCGCCAAACACAAAGAGAGGAAGTTGGCGGTGCCGATGCCTTCCAAGAGGCGGTCGCTGGTGGTCCAGACCTCCATGGACGCCTACACACCACCAGGTACGGAAACATACAGTCTGTTCTCTCGGTCAGAGAAACGTAGTCGACTAGCACTCAGTGGTTAGAGCGTTGATCATCAGATCAAGGGGCGTTGGTGAACTCCAGTTCGTGACCCGCCTCTGCGTCAGGCCGTCGTGTCCATGGGCAAGACACTCTCACTGTCACTCAGTAATGACTCTTACATGTCTGATATGTGTAATATGTAATTATACAGCGCTTTGAGCACCTGTAAAAGCACTCTAATTAAAAAACGTAATCCATTATTATTATTATTATTATTATATGTTTCTCAGGAGGTAGAGCGGTCGATTTGAAGGTCGTTGGTTCGGTTCCCAGCTCCTGCAACATGTCATGTGTCCTTGTGCGTAATGACAGGAAAAAGGCTGTCTACATATTTCCCGTTGAGTCCATTTACCAGACTTTGGAGAATAATGGATGGTTTCATTTCATCAACAATCGTGCAAAAAGGACCTCTTTGATTTACCCGAGATGTGCTCTTAAGTTTCTTGGGAATAATTCATGATGATTTCTAACGAGGAGACGATTGCTTACCCTCTCTGATATAAATGGTCCCGTTACAATTTGTAGTTGGAGGTGTTTCCACGAGTTACATTTCCTTTCTGCACAGATTTATGGATCACTTTTTTATAGCTTCCGACCATTGCTCTTTTGTCCGGATGTCTTTGTTCGATCACTGATGCCAGCTGACATGTACGCAGGTGGAAACAGCCCCTTAAACCCCCCTTATTTCCACATCTGTATCTCCAGTGTTGAGGGAGTTAATGTCACTCAGCGGTCCCTGCTGAAACCTGAAGTAACCATCTCTCCTCTGTACATGTGCACACCGACGGTGGCGCTGATCCGATGGGTCTTTATGGAGCTGGTGTGGTTTAACAAGGGCGTTAATGAGGCCGTTACTCCTCCGGCTGCAGGACAGAGTGTCGCTGAACTAATCATGAGTTAGACTAATGGCTCAAAGAGGAATCTACTGCAGCTAGATATTAAATACGAGGGCAGGT
>NC_047519.1:41405360-41432422 GCF_902827115.2 Pseudochaenichthys georgianus
TTGATGCGTGTGTCCAAAAGCCTAACATGACGTACTCGGATGTCAACGGAATTTTTGTTTACTTCTGATAAAGAAGTAAAGAAACCAGAAAATAGAAAATGTAAAGAGAGAGAAGTTTGACTTAAAGGTGGGGTAGGTAAGTTTCAGAAACCGGCTCGAGTGCACTAACATTTGAAAGTACACAGCCGAAAAGAATCCGCCCCTTCCTTCAGACTTCCTCACAGAGCACCTCCTCCAACACACGTGAACGTGACGTCAGCAGACTGGTGGAAGTGGCCGCCTGTTGCTGGCGAGTCATTGAAGTACTGCTGCAATGCACGCCCAATGAGGGCACGAGATGGAAGGCTGACAATACTTTTTACAGTATTACCGCTTCCACAGATGACATTTTTTTATGTATTTTTTGTCAAAGCACTTCAGATATCCATTGCTATCGGGATGTTAAGAGCATTCCATGGAATATAACAAAAAGTGTATCTCGAGCCGGTTTCTGAAACTTACCTACCCCACCTTTAACCCAGGTTCATATTTGTATTTTGAGCATAACTGGGACATTTTCTTCATGTTTTAATGTTTAAAAGGTTTGTTGTGATGTGTCCACTGCTTAGAGATGTCCCTTAGCCTATCACGTACAATGTCTTTGAGCGCTAGCCACATTGTATTTATTTTTTGATGATAATATCAGCAATCTTAAAATAATTTGCATTCCCTCTGATGTTGTAAATAATATCGCAATTTCAATATCCATCAAAATAGATATCGTGCAGCCCTACAGTATAGTCCACCATTTCTACTTCTGTCATTGTAATAAGAATACATTTCATTTATATAGCACACTTTCAAAACGACGACATCTCAAGATGCTTCACAATGCGAGGAGAAAATAAAATAAAAAGTTAGCAAGGAACATATTGAATAAAATATGGTTATATAAAAAAGGTTAAGAGCATAAAAGGACAGTCAGTAAAACGTAAATACATCAAAAAATATTCTACATTTTTCTCAAAATCAAAACATTCGGACTTTTAGTAATAGTTTAAAATGTTAATAATCCCTCGTCCCCGGCTTGAGCTTCAAATCAGGATCCGTGTGTCTGTGATCCTCTCCAGAAGGGAAGCAGTCATCACATACAGAGACTAGTTCCTTCACAGTGTCCTTCACATGCTGATATCAAGAGAGGGAGTCACACAGTCACAAGATGGAGGACTAGAAAGCAGTATCAATGTTTACTTCAGATTAGCTCCACGTCAGAAATGAGCATGCTTGATGTCTCTCTCCATAGAGGCTGAATCATCATGTTAATCACATAGCTATCATCTGCCTCAAACAGTCCTGATGCTCTTCTAGGTCATCACACATCCTGTCATGTTCACAGCTACAGTTGATACCTTTGTTAGCATGCTACTCTCATGTTGGAAGAGGACACTCAGTGTTTTCCCAACAGATGCAGAGGTCCGTTTGTTCTCTGGAAGCTGAGTGGTGCTTTGTTTCAAGTTTCAACTCCACTCTTCTCCCCCCCTCAGATACCTCCTCAGGCTCGGAGGGTGAGGGTCAGGGCGATGAAGAGGAAGGAGGTGATGGTGAGGAAGATGAAAAAGATGGAGGAGGAGGAGGAGGAGGCGTTGGAGGAACAACAACGTCCAGTCGGGACGGGAGCATCAGCATGGAGCGATGGATAAACAGAACCATTCACGGCACCTCCTCCACCAACACCTCCTCCACGGCCTCCTCCTCCTCTTCCTCCACCCGCAGCGGGGGGAGCGGGGCGGCCGGAGGGAGGCTGGCCGACGTCCTCGCCCAACACGTCCACATCTCCGCCCACCAGCACCACGTCAGACACCACCACCACCATCATCATCATCGCCACAAGACAGGTAGGCGGACACGTCGGAGGCACGAGTTCAATCATTCTGATTCCGAAAGAAAACACTGTTGGGAAACTCGCAGACCAATCGAGAAACCCAGTGAAGTCCAGGCGATCTTAGGCAAATAGGATCTTTAAATAATTAAAAAGTCCTGACAACTTTAGAAAGATTCCTTTAGCAACGAACAAAGACAGCGTTAGCAACATAAGACCACCTCAAAGCACTCTTAGGGAGATCTAGACACCCATAGCGAACTACAGATGACTTTAGGAAAGTCCAGACACTCGTAGGAGGAACATCTTTAGCCATGTGATCGTAGTCTCATACCAAAGACCAGAGACACTGTGAGCAAACAACAGACGCCCTTAATCTACTTAACGCCATCAGCAAACCAACGATTTAGCCACATACAGTTTGAGGGTCCAGACACTCATAGGAAAGTACATCGAGCCAGAACTTCCCAGTAAGGGCTTTCTGACACAATTAGTCAAACAGTTGGTCATCTTTAGCAAAGACAAAGGACCCTTAGAAAACAATCAGAATCAAGATGCAACGTCCAGGCAGTCTTAACCACACGATGAACAAAATGCTCTTGGCAAAGTCCAGACATCTTCAGGACAGTCGAGACATTCTCAAGGAAGTATACAGACACGCTGAAACGTCACAATAATAGTTTCCCTAATCCCGACAGCTTTAGCCACATCATGCCCCTCTTAGTCGAACACAGACATCTTTAGAAAAGACCCGTAACAAACTTCAGACAACCTATCTGTAATCCAGATACTTCCGGCAAGGTCCAGGAACATCTTGAGCAAATGTTCGTGGCCAAACCTTGGCAAACCCTAAACATTTAAAAGTCTAGATACTTATTAGTGAAAAACTATCTATTTTAGCAAAGAACAGAAACATCATAAGCAAACAAGACACCCTTAGCTAACTACAGATAACTCTTAACCAAATGCAGTCTGTTGGCCACATCCAGACATCTTCAGCAAAGTCAAGACACCTTAAATGCTAATTAATAAAACCTTTAGATCTCATTTTACTTTAGCAGACTCCTAAGCAAAAAGGAGAAATGTAGTTGTCCCCATTCTGACTGCTTGTTGTTGTTTTTGTTGTGCTTTGAGTTGGGGGTAAAACCTCCCGCTAATGCAGTCCTTCATACATTTGTATATTTCTCTAACTTTCATGCTTTTAAGCACAGAAAAGTAAACTATTCCACATGTTGTCAACGAATCCTCTTAAGACCCAGAGAAAGTCCCTGAATCCCAGCTTAGGAACAACAAGACTGAAGCACTGCAGCGAGGAACTTCAAAGCTTGTCGTATTACATCTTTAAATAAAGAAACTTCTCCTCTTTATTCATTGAGGTGGTAAAGTTAGCTGGCAGTTGAGAAGTTTATCGTGTGTGTGTGTGTGTTTGTGTGTTCAGTAACAGAGTGGGTGGGCTTGCCGTGTGATCTGGGGTGTTTGGCGGTTTATTTGGAGTGTCATTTCTGTGTGTAAATGCAGGTTTTACAACGCTTCTACTTCCTGTTTTAACTTTGGTTGAACACAGTTACTGTTTGCTTCTCTTGATTTCGTTTTTAAATAAATGTATGGAAAGTACATGTTCTCATTAAGTCCAACGTTCTTGAGCGATCGAGTGCTGCTTTTTGAAATATATTTAAAAAGGAATCCTGTCATGCTTTTTTTTCAATGACGACAGTATCGCTGATACTCCGAAGATCAAAGCCCACAGAAAGCGGTCTTAAAAACTCTAGTGTGTGCGTGTGTGTGCGTGTGTGCGCGTGTGTGCGCGTGTGCGCTCAGATCCCTGCTTTGTTTTCATGCTCTGATTCCCTGTGTCACCGCTCCCCCAAATTAGCAAAGTCAGAGAGATGTTTCCAACAGAGAATCTGCTGGAGGAGTTTGAGCCTCCGCAGGACGCCACTTATTTTATTCCATGTTTTATTCCATTCCATTTCGATGTAAATACCGTTATATATACCGTACTTTTCGGACTATAAAGCGCACTTGCATATAAGCCGCAGCAGCTAAATTGTCCGTCGGTCTTGCTCTCGTTCTGTCTCTCGGTTCCACTTTTACTTTGGCGCGCTACCCGTCGCACTCTTTTCCGGCCTCCAGCTTTTCCTGCTGGAGCCCGCCGCTTAGAGGTGGCGGGCGCGGACCGGTCATAGAGCCCATAGTGTTAAAGGTGGTTCATTTTACCTGTAAAATCCATATATTTAGGAGGTTCCCTAGTGGCCGTTAGCGGTACAAAAAAAATGGGGGAAAAAAGTCGCGGCTTATAGTCCGAAAAGTACGGTACTCTATCTGTTTTTTTTACTTCTATGTATGCACCGTAACATCAAGTCAAACTCCTCGTACGTGTCAACCTACCTCGTGATAAACTTGTTTCTGAGTCTGTGGCAAAGGGATAAGATGGTGAAGAAACTCGACCAAAAAAAAGTGCTTCAAACTTTTACTCAGAGTAAAATGTGAAGAAATAAACTGCTAGTGAAAAGTTGAAAGCTTTCTCTACTTGGAAGCTGGCGTGAAATGTACCCGCCTGCATCCCAGCTGATTCTCATTAGTTTGGGTGAATATCTTAGGAGTTAATGCGTCAAGCTGTAGGCTCTAATTCTCTATTTCACTATATAGAGTTCTGCACTAACCTGGATGATAGCATCGTAGTTATTTCCCCGCGATAATAAGTCCATGAGATTTAGAAACAAACATTGTGTAGGTTACACAAGGTTATATATGTACACATATATAATGTATTCTCTATTTCTGTTTGCATTCAGCTTTGTAACACTATTTCTGTTAAAGAGGCACTACATACTGATATACACCTGAACATCAGCAGGAGAGGACTCTTTAAAGTTGAGACACTACATACTGATATACACCTGAACATCAGCAGGAGAGGACTCTTTAAAGTAGAGACACTACATACTGATATACACCTGAACATCAGCAGGAGAGGACTCTTTAAAGTAGAGACTCTACATACTGATATACACCTGAACATCAGCAGGAGAGGACTCTTTAAAGTAGAGACACTACATACTGATATACACCTGAACATCAGCAGGAGAGGACTCTTTAAAGTAGAGACACTACATACTGATATACACCTGAACATCAGCAGGAGAGGACTCTTTAAAGTAGAGTCACTACATACTGATATTCACCTGAACATCAGCAGGAGAGGACTCTTTAAAGTAGACACTACATACTGATATACACCTGAACATCAGCAGGAGAGGACTCTTTAAAGTAGAGACACTACATACTGATATACACCTGAACATCAGCAGGAGAGGACTCTTTAAAGTAGAGACACTACATACTGATATACACCTGAACATCAGCAGGAGAGGACTCTTTAAAGTTGAGACACTACATACTGATATACACCTGAACATCAGCAGGAGAGGACTCTTTAAAGTAGAGACACTACATACTGATATACACCTGAACATCAGCAGGAGAGGACTCTTTAAAGTAGAGACTCTACATACTGATATACACCTGAACATCAGCAGGAGAGGACTCTTTAAAGTAGAGACACTACATACTGATATACACCTGAACATCAGCAGGAGAGGACTCTTTAAAGTAGAGACACTACATACTGATATACACCTGAACATCAGCAGGAGAGGACTCTTTAAAGTAGAGTCACTACATACTGATATTCACCTGAACATCAGCAGGAGAGGACTCTTTAAAGTAGACACTACATACTGATATACACCTGAACATCAGCAGGAGAGGACTCTTTAAAGTAGAGACACTACATACTGATATACACCTGAACATCAGCAGGAGAGGACTCTTTAAAGTAGAGACACTACATACTGATATACACCTGAACATCAGCAGGAGAGGACTCTTTAAAGTAGAGACACTACATACTGATATTCACCTGAACATTAGCAGGAGAGGACTCTTTAAAGTAGAGACACTACATACTGATATACACCTGAACATCAGCAGGAGAGGACTCTTTAAAGTAGAGACACTACATACTGATATACACATGAACATCAGCAGGAGAGGACTCTTTAAAGTAGAGACACTACATACTGATATACACCTGAACATCAGCAGGAGAGGACTCTTTAAAGTAGAGACACTACATACTGATATCCACCTGAACATCAGCAGGAGAGGACTCTTTAAAGTAGAGACACTACATACGAATAAGAACCTGGAAATGAGCAGGATATGGCCCTTTTGCTTATCTGTTATAGTTTGATTTACATGTTTCAGTCAAACATTTTTATATAGTGTATTTTTTTCTTTTTTTAATTGGCGTATCCTTTCTTCATGTTTATCACAGAGGAAATTCTCAGCGTTGTTTGAACGTGTGAGTTACAGCTCTGTTTCTCTTTTCCTTCTTCAAGGCCAACGCAGCAGGTCTCCAGTGTTTTCAGTGTGTGTGTGTGTGTGTGTGTGTGTGTGTGTGTTTATACTTAAGGCAGATCGTTTTCCGCGCAGCCTCTCTTTATCCCGCTCTTATCAGAACAGCTTGCTGCTCCTGAAGATAACGTCCGCCTCCTTCTCCACAATCTTCCCACCTCTCGTGCTCTCGGGTCTCTGAGGACGCTCGGATGTTGTTGCTGGACTTCTGGCTGCGTTCAGGTTCAAAAGGACTCGCTGTGTTTGTGTCACCGGGCGACTCCTTTGTTCCAGATACAATCACTAAGTGCTTGTTTGTGCTGCTGCTGCTGCTGGGTAATCATTGGAAACCTTTGGAGACATATGGAGCTCCTTTAAAGTAGAGATATTTTTAAATCTCAAGCACCTGTGACTGTTGGACTAAACTCTCAACGTCTTTTGAAAAAAATAGAAAATACCAATTCTGCACCTTATTATATTGTTTTTCCGAATCAGAATTAGAAATCCTTAATTTGTCCCTCAACGGGTGCATTTAAGGTAAACACATATTATTATATACAAATCAAATACGCACACATCCATGATAAAAAAGTGAACATCTAAAAGTATTAAAGCCAGTTATAACATGAATGAATAGTGTATATTGCACATATGGCAGCGTTAGCTCAGAAGGCTTAGCTTAGAAGTGTTCTTTGTCGCAGTTTTTCAATTCAAATGTCGGATTATAAACATTTTAACCCAAATAACTAGCAAAACAGTACAACACCGTATTCTGTATATTAGAAATACATTTAAATGAATTGGTAAGGTACACAAATTAATCTCTAATCAAGTAAATATATTTAAAGAACCTGAAATAGTTTGAGAATTAGATATTTAATCTTTACAGCAAAACTCTACTTTTACTTTACTTTTTATTCATTACATTTAATAAAAGTCCCATAACATGTATTTTAATGACACCTATGCATCGTACAGAAATAGCTACATTTAATTTGTAACTCAATATCGGGTATATCATTACATTTGAATGAAACCTCTTTCCTTCTCGTGGTGTTTTCTGATGAAGAAAACTCAGGTTTGTTGTTCACAGCTGACGGTAAATCGACCGGACTTCTTTCTGCGGATTGATATGACTGCACATAGTCATTTGATGCTCCCTAGCAACAGTCTGTTCTCCTTAGCAACAGTCTGTTCTCCTTAGCAACAGTCTGTTATCGGAAAATGAACAACTTCTGAACCGTCCAGATTGACCAATCAGAATCCATTATTTCACTAAGCCGTGTATTTATGATAAAATATACTACCCTTTGTTGAATTGCAGTATAACATTGAGACGTTTTTTAACGCAACGTTGTATCACCAGAATATCAATCACTGTGTTTACTTCCCTTGTGTAAAGAGAAATGACTCCAGCGCAGTAAAGTTAATTTACTCTCGATTTGATGCATCTTTTCAAGACCCTCCCCCTCCCTCTTTGTTCCTCACATGCAGGCCTGTTAGCCCACCTCTCCTTGAGGAAGAGGAGGAGGGTAGAGAATGCAAATGGTAAGTTAAATTTTAGCATGTCCGAGAGGAGAAGCCGCTCTCCTGCCATCCCTCTCGTAGGGATGTTGACTTTCCCCCAAATCTCCTCCATCATATGCTTGCATTTGGAGCTCTGCCCCCTCATTGGTTGTTTCCTGCAAACAAATATGTGCTTAGTCATGTTCTGTAATTGCAGGAGAAAGTATATCGATGCTAACCTCAGTTGGAATAGCATTGAGCGTTGTTGTCGATGCATGAAAGTGTTATTTTGATGTGGATTAAAACAACAAATCCTCTGGCGTTCACAGCTGTTCAGATGGTGAACTGTTGATGGAGAGAATCAACGATGCTTTTAAATCACAGCTCGTGTGAATGAGTCTTCGCTCTCTTTCTTTCAAGGTTGCTCTGTGTGCTGTTGGTTATTGATTTGGATAATTATGCAGCATGTTCTTCAGTTGTTTGCTCAGCCAGAGGCAATCTGCTCTCAGAACAGCTTTTACATCTGAGTCGGGAAGCAGGTGGTGGAGGAATGTAAGCCTTAGTCCTCATTTAGTTGTTTTTAATGCAGTATCTTCTGCTTCCTTAAATCACAATAGGATGAGATAAACCTTTAGTATTACCTCCTTAAGGAAATTGAGGTGTCATAGCAGGGAGAGCCATACGATTTAAGTTTCATGTTAGTATTTTGTGCCTCTACTGTGCCAAGCTTTAATGTTCAAAAAGCACAGGGAGTTCAGCCCTTTGCAGATAATTAACATGCACAAACAATATGAAATAATATAAGCTCATTGTGTGGAAGAAGTACAACCTAAAGTCTTTATTTGCCAACTCACATCTTGGCAAATGAAAAGGCAGCATCTGACTCATTTACTGACCCTTTGTTTCTCTAAGATTGCTGGAGGACAGAGAGCTGCAGGAATTACTCGTCTTTTTAGCACTTTCTGGTTCCCTCGTCTAGAAGTCAATGTTTTTTTGATTGTGTTTTGGAATTGGAAGTGTGAAATAAGGCAGAGGTTACGACACGCTCTCCTTGAAGTGACGTGAAGTCATGTGACCGTGCTGTAGTTCCTTTATAGCCCAACATTAGCGGCCTTTAGCTTAGCGGTGGTGACGTGAAGTCATGTGACCGTGTTGTAGTTCCTTTATAGCCCAACATTAGCGGCCTTTAGCTTAGCGGTGGTGACGTGAAGTCATGTGACCATGCTGTAGTTCCTTTATAGCCCAACATTAGCGGCCTTTAGCTTAGCGGTGGTGACGTGAAGTCATGTGACCATGCTGTAGTTCCTTTATAGCCCAACATTAGCCACTTTTAGCTTAGCGGTGGTGACGTGAAGTCATGTGACCGTGCTGTAGTTCCTTTATAGCCCAACATTAGCGGCCTTTAGCTTAGCGGTGGTGACGTGAAGTCATGTGACCGTGTTGTAGTTCCTTTATAGCCCAACATTAGCGGCCTTTAGCTTAGCGGTGGTGACGTGAAGTCATGTGACCATGCTGTAGTTCCTTTATATCCCAACATTAGCCACTTTTAGCTTAGCGGTGGTGACGTGAAGTCATGTGACCGTGCTGTAGTTCCTTTATGGCCCAACATTAGCCTCCTTTAGCTTAGCGGTGGTGACGTGAAGTCATGTGACCGTGCTGTAGTTCCTTTATAGCCCAACATTAGCGGCCTTTAGCTTAGCGGTGGTGACGTGAAGTCATGTGACCGTGCTGTAGTTCCTTTATAGCCCAACATTAGCGGCCTTTAGCTTAGCGGTGGTGACGTGAAGTCATGTGACCATGCTGTAGTTCCTTTATATCCCAACATTAGCCACTTTTAGCTTAGCGGTGGTGACGTGAAGTCATGTGACCGTGCTGTAGTTCCTTTATAGCCCAACATTAGCCGCCTTTAGCTTAGCGGTGGTGACGTGAAGTCATGTGACCGTGCTGTAGTTCCTTTATAGCCCAACATTAGCCTCCTTTAGCTTAGCGGTGGTGACGTGAAGTCATGTGACCGTGCTGTAGTTCCTTTAGAGCCCAACATTAGCCTCCTTTAGCTTAGCGGTGGTGACGTGAAGTCATGTGACCGTGCTGTAGTTCCTTTATAGCCCAACATTAGCCTCCTTTAGCTTAGCGGTGGTGACGTGAAGTCATGTGACCGTGCTGTAGTTCCTTTATAGCCCAACATTAGCCTCCTTTAGCTTAGCGGTGGTGACGTGAAGTCATGTGACCGTGCTGTAGTTCCTTTAGAGCCCAACATTAGCCGCCTTTAGCTTAGCGGTGGTGACGTGAAGTCATGTGACCGTGCTGTAGTTCCTTTATAGCCCAACATTAGCGGCCTTTAGCTTAGCGGTGGTGACGTGAAGTCATGTGACCGTGTTGTAGTTCCTTTATAGCCCAACATTAGCGGCCTTTAGCTTAGCGGTGGTGACGTGAAGTCATGTGACCATGCTGTAGTTCCTTTATAGCCCAACATTAGCCACTTTTAGCTTAGCGGTGGTGACGTGAAGTCATGTGACCGTGCTGTAGTTCCTTTATAGCCCAACATTAGCGGCCTTTAGCTTAGCGGTGGTGACGTGAAGTCATGTGACCGTGTTGTAGTTCCTTTATAGACCAACATTAGCGGCCTTTAGCTTAGCGGTGGTGACGTGAAGTCATGTGACCATGCTGTAGTTCCTTTATATCCCAACATTAGCCACTTTTAGCTTAGCGGTGGTGACGTGAAGTCATGTGACCGTGCTGTAGTTCCTTTATGGCCCAACATTAGCCTCCTTTAGCTTAGCGGTGGTGACGTGAAGTCATGTGACCGTGCTGTAGTTCCTTTATAGCCCAACATTAGCGGCCTTTAGCTTAGCGGTGGTGACGTGAAGTCATGTGACCGTGCTGTAGTTCCTTTATAGCCCAACATTAGCGGCCTTTAGCTTAGCGGTGGTGACGTGAAGTCATGTGACCATGCTGTAGTTCCTTTATATCCCAACATTAGCCACTTTTAGCTTAGCGGTGGTGACGTGAAGTCATGTGACCGTGCTGTAGTTCCTTTATAGCCCAACATTAGCGGCCTTTAGCTTAGCGGTGGTGACGTGAAGTCATGTGACCATGCTGTAGTTCCTTTATATCCCAACATTAGCCTCCTTTAGCTTAGCGGTGGTGACGTGAAGTCATGTGACCGTGCTGTAGTTCCTTTAGAGCCCAACATTAGCCGCCTTTAGCTTAGCGGTGGTGACGTGAAGTCATGTGACCGTGCTGTAGTTCCTTTATAGCCCAACATTAGCCTCCTTTAGCTTAGCGGTGGTGACGTGAAGTCATGTGACTGTGCTGTAGTTCCTTTATAGCCCAACATTAGCCTCCTTTAGCTTAGCGGTGGTGACGTGAAGTCATGTGACCGTGCTGTAGTTCCTTTAGAGCCCAACATTAGCCGCCTTTAGCTTAGCGGTGGTGACGTGAAGTCATGTGACCGTGCTGTAGTTCCTTTATAGCCCAACATTAGCCTCCTTTAGCTTAGCGGTGGTGACGTGAAGTCATGTGACCGTGCTGTAGTTCCTTTATAGCCCAACATTAGCCTCCTTTAGCTTAGCGGTGGTGACGTGAAGTCATGTGACCGTGCTGTAGTTCCTTTATAGCCCAACATTAGCGGCCTTTAGCTTAGCGGTGGTGACGTGAAGTCATGTGACCGTGTTGTAGTTCCTTTATAGCCCAACATTAGCGGCCTTTAGCTTAGCGGTGGTGACGTGAAGTCATGTGACCATGCTGTAGTTCCTTTATATCCCAACATTAGCCACTTTTAGCTTAGCGGTGGTGACGTGAAGTCATGTGACCGTGCTGTAGTTCCTTTATGGCCCAACATTAGCCTCCTTTAGCTTAGCGGTGGTGACGTGAAGTCATGTGACCGTGCTGTAGTTCCTTTATAGCCCAACATTAGCGGCCTTTAGCTTAGCGGTGGTGACGTGAAGTCATGTGACCGTGCTGTAGTTCCTTTATAGCCCAACATTAGCGGCCTTTAGCTTAGCGGTGGTGACGTGAAGTCATGTGACCATGCTGTAGTTCCTTTATATCCCAACATTAGCCACTTTTAGCTTAGCGGTGGTGACGTGAAGTCATGTGACCGTGCTGTAGTTCCTTTATAGCCCAACATTAGCCGCCTTTAGCTTAGCGGTGGTGACGTGAAGTCATGTGACCGTGCTGTAGTTCCTTTATAGCCCAACATTAGCCTCCTTTAGCTTAGCGGTGGTGACGTGAAGTCATGTGACCGTGCTGTAGTTCCTTTAGAGCCCAACATTAGCCGCCTTTAGCTTAGCGGTGGTGACGTGAAGTCATGTGACCGTGCTGTAGTTCCTTTATAGCCCAACATTAGCGGCCTTTAGCTTAGCGGTGGTGACGTGAAGTCATGTGACCGTGTTGTAGTTCCTTTATAGCCCAACATTAGCGGCCTTTAGCTTAGCGGTGGTGACGTGAAGTCATGTGACCATGCTGTAGTTCCTTTATAGCCCAACATTAGCCACTTTTAGCTTAGCGGTGGTGACGTGAAGTCATGTGACCGTGCTGTAGTTCCTTTATAGCCCAACATTAGCGGCCTTTAGCTTAGCGGTGGTGACGTGAAGTCATGTGACCGTGTTGTAGTTCCTTTATAGCCCAACATTAGCGGCCTTTAGCTTAGCGGTGGTGACGTGAAGTCATGTGACCATGCTGTAGTTCCTTTATATCCCAACATTAGCCACTTTTAGCTTAGCGGTGGTGACGTGAAGTCATGTGACCGTGCTGTAGTTCCTTTATGGCCCAACATTAGCCGCCTTTAGCTTAGCGGTGGTGACGTGAAGTCATGTGACCGTGCTGTAGTTCCTTTATAGCCCAACATTAGCGGCCTTTAGCTTAGCGGTGGTGACGTGAAGTCATGTGACCGTGCTGTAGTTCCTTTATAGCCCAACATTAGCGGCCTTTAGCTTAGCGGTGGTGACGTGAAGTCATGTGACCATGCTGTAGTTCCTTTATATCCCAACATTAGCCACTTTTAGCTTAGCGGTGGTGACGTGAAGTCATGTGACCGTGCTGTAGTTCCTTTATAGCCCAACATTAGCCGCCTTTAGCTTAGCGGTGGTGACGTGAAGTCATGTGACCGTGCTGTAGTTCCTTTATAGCCCAACATTAGCCTCCTTTAGCTTAGCGGTGGTGACGTGAAGTCATGTGACCGTGCTGTAGTTCCTTTAGAGCCCAACATTAGCCGCCTTTAGCTTAGCGGTGGTGACGTGAAGTCATGTGACCGTGCTGTAGTTCCTTTATAGCCCAACATTAGCCTCCTTTAGCTTAGCGGTGGTGACGTGAAGTCATGTGACCGTGCTGTAGTTCCTTTATAGCCCAACATTAGCCTCCTTTAGCTTAGCGGTGGTGACGTGAAGTCATGTGACCGTGCTGTAGTTCCTTTAGAGCCCAACATTAGCCGCCTTTAGCTTAGCGGTGGTGACGTGAAGTCATGTGACCGTGCTGTAGTTCCTTTATAGCCCAACATTAGCCTCCTTTAGCTTAGCGGTGGTGACGTGAAGTCATGTGACCGTGCTGTAGTTCCTTTATAGCCCAACATTAGCCTCCTTTAGCTTAGCGGTGGTGACGTGAAGTCATGTGACCGTGCTGTAGTTCCTTTATAGCCCAACATTAGCCTCCTTTAGCTTAGCGGTGGTGACGTGAAGTCATGTGACCGTGCTGTAGTTCCTTTAGAGCCCAACATTAGCCGCCTTTAGCTTAGCGGTGGTGACGTGAAGTCATGTGACCGTGCTGTAGTTCCTTTATAGCCCAACATTAGCCTCCTTTAGCTTAGCGGTGGTGACGTGAAGTCATGTGACCGTGCTGTAGTTCCTTTATAGCCCAACATTAGCCTCCTTTAGCTTAGCGGTGGTGACGTGAAGTCATGTGACCGCGCTGTAGTTCCTTTATATCCTAGCGTTAGCTTTGTACTTCTTCTGATTGCTTTTTCTGCAGTATAATAGAATCTAATGGAATAATCCCATTGGCCTTTTGTTAACTAAGCCCTTGCGATGCTAACTTACTCTCTGTATCACTCAATATAAATCCTCACTGGGGTGAACATGGAGCATTGGGCTGAATGCTAGACCTTTTAATCAGACATTCATCACTGCCAGACCCTGCGTCCATTACCAGCGTTCTGGAAGCGTTCCCATGTTAAATGTAATTAAGGCTGCAGTGTGGATTGCAGTGCAGTTGATCCTCCCGTCTGTCAGAGCTGTATATCTGTCAGGGGATTACTCTGACTCTCTGAGGAGTGAGCCGCTTCCTGGATGCTATCCATCAGGTGTGTCAGACGGGAGGGAGGGTTTCACTGCAGGGTCATCAGGAAAGAGATGCAGAATTGATCAAGCTTTTCTTCTTATATGAGCTGTTGTTGAATAAATAATAACCTGTTTCTCTTGAGATGTTTTGGTTAAAGTCAGATTTTAAGACGAGGTTTAACTAAATCAAAAAGATTAGTCAGACAAGTAAAACGTCTCTGTGGAGAGTTGCGAGTACAATTTGGGCCCTAGAGATCAGCAGGACGTAAAAACTGAGTTGTTGAGTTCAAGAGATCTCTAACAGTGATTTGCTTGATTTGCTGATTGCTGTCTTGGCTCCAAAATAGAAGAACGAGCTCCCAATTGACATCGGGATTGCTGGAAGTCGTAATCTTCCTTTGCAGACGGAAAAACCCCACCTGCACTTTGGCCAAAACCAAACAAAAGTCAAACATGAAGGACATTTGACAATAATGCACCACAATGTCAGTATGGCTATCCTGCAGGTGTTTTAAGTTTGTCTCTTTTTGGTTTATTGGCCTTTGGAAAGAAGCGTTAACTAAATGAAACGTAATGTAAAAATGTAATGTGAGGATTGAAGTCGATAGAGTAAAAAGTCTGCTTTCTCGTCTCTTGACCGACATCGAAGAAGTGGTGACATTTGAACATCCTTCCTTTCAGACAGTGTCTTTTATTTGACACTGTTCAATTAGTTTACCGGAAGAAATACAGAGTAATATAAAAGAAAACAAAATAAATAATCACCAGTCTCGCCAACCTCTGCCTCCAGACGGGTAAATCAATGAAATACAATTAAATGCAAGGCTTTATTGTCATGTGTCATGTGTACTGTATTAGCTAAAGTTTAGACATGACAATGAAAAATGTAGGGCGGTGGTGGCGAAGTCGATAGGGACTTGGCTTGGCAACTGGAAGGTCACCAGTCCAATCCCGGCAAGACCAAGTGCTACCGAGGTGTCCCTGAGCAAGGCACCGTTCCCCACACTGCTCCTAACACTAGGATGGGTCAGAGAAACAATTTCCCCACGAGGGATTAATAAAAGTCCATCTTACATCTCACACAAATAATGTCCTGCCACAGTATCTCTACCTCAAACCCTCCTTGACCCAGAGATAAAAGTCCCTGATTCTGAATCTGCTCCATCATCCCCACTGATTTGTATTCCAGCAGCGAAGGAGGCATTCATCTTCCCCCCCCCGTCACAAATCATCATAAACCCACCCGTGATGAGGTCACTGGATACTCGTGCCTGCACACACACTCTCCCAAAAAGACGTGAACTTCCTGTCTGGTTCAGTGTGGCTCAAACGGACAGATGTTGCAGACAGGACGTTCTGATAGCTTCAGTAATTAGCATGCCTGGTCCGTGCGCTGCCGTGTTGATATTCACTCAATGTCTGCATGAAGGATTCCGTTGGGTCTCGGCTGGCTTTGGCTCGGCGCTTCCCTGGGAATCACTTTCACTTTCTAACCTCCCTCTCATCCTTCCACTGCACAGTATCTCTCTTTTTTTCGGAGGTTGTCTCAGCTTCTCAAATCATATTCAGGTCGTTGTTCGTCACCCTTGATATGAATGAATCGAAAAAGACACGATCATAAAAGATGTCGAAACTTTTTACAACATTTTTGGATTCAACACCAAATCAGAGAAAGTTAAGCAGTAGATAGAAAACCTTAAGTTTGTTGCCTCGGTCTTTCAGATCATATTCAGGTCGTTGTTAGTCAGCGGTTTTCATATCAATGAATTGAAAAAGACATGACATGCATACAAGACGTCAAAACTTTCCACAACATCTCTGTAAGTATGTTGCATTAGTGTTTATAATGTTATATACAGGATAAATGCAGATGACAAAGATCAGAGAAAATTAAGCAGTAGATATAAAACCGTAAGTTAAAGGTGGGGTCGGTCATTTTGGAGAAACCAGCTCGAGTGCGCGAGAAATTGAAAATACACAATCGGAAGAAATCTGCCACTTCCTCACAGAGCCCCTCCCCCAACACACACGGACGCGCACATGACCAATGAGGGCACGAGATAAGTCTGAGCCCCGATGGAGGGCTGACAGGCAGGTAGGCCATCCATTAGCCGGCTCAGATGATTGGTCGTGCTTTTTACAGCGCCACGGCTTCCACAGATTACATGTTTTTATGGATTTTGTGTCAAAGCACTTGAGATATTCATTGCTATCGGGATGTTCAGAGCATTCCATGGAATATCACAAAACGTGTATCTCGAGCCGGTTTCTCAAACTTACCTACCCCACCTTTAAGGATGGATAATATGTGCATATATCGTCGTCTTAACTTTTCCCCTATAAGTTATAGAGTGAAAGAAAAAATGCAGATAACAAACATGACTATTAAGAAGATTAAAGAGGCCCTATTGAGCTTTTTAGGGTGTTCCCATCGGTTTTTGTAAATGGTCTGCAAAGGCTGAAATCCCTGTGTTTCATCACATTGTACGTGATAGGCTAAGGGGCGGGACATCTCTAAGTGGTTGTCCAATCACATCAGAGCCGGCCAGCTAACCAATCGGATACTAAAATGAACCTGAAATCAGCCCCATACGTCCTCTTAATGCCGCAGAGCTGAGGTTAACTGGGGTAAGGGTGGGATGGTTGCTATTTTAAGAAACAATATAACTAACATTAGTCGATGGGAATGAAAGTAGCATTCCTAAAACGTGAATAAGGCTTAAATAACGTATGTTTCAGTGCAAATGAAGGCTGAATTAACAAGTCAAAGCCGACACAAAGGAAATATGATGCTGTGTGTATTTCTCCCGGAGAGAACAAGCAGTGATGAAATATGAAGTAACCGGGAGACCGAGAGATCAGAGCTTTGTTCTATCGTGGGTAGTTTGTGGGATCTGTTACTCTGAATACTCAACGTGTTTAATTTAGCGGAGCCAAACAACTTGCACATAAAGATAAGCAAAGCATGGAATACAATATCTCCGAATAACTCTATGACTGAGAGACATTGGAGTTCCTTGTACTTTTCAGACTTGTATTCATGGCTGGTTTTCAAGCGTATAAGTCATATTTTCCATTTGAAGGTGTTTTCCATCCTTTAGCAGTTACAGTATTCGTTTGAATATCCAAACCTGAACAGAAATATCTCGAAGCTGGTAAATCCAACTCGTATGCACGGTAGAGAAACTAATAACTCTGCAATACAGGATCAATGTTTGCATGCTAACATCTATTGAGGCTGAATTGATTGAGACTGGGTGCAAACGGAGAGTAAACATTAGATCAGTCTACACACACACACACACACACACACACACACACACACACACACACACACACACACACACACACACACACACACACACACACACACACACACACACACACACACACACACACACACACACACACACACACACACACACACACACACACACACACACACACACACACACACACACACACACGTCCCTTTTTAGATTCAACACACACATCCTTTCATGCTCTGACCACTCAGAGTAAAGACTCCCTCGGGCAGTAAACACTGTTTGATGTCGTCTAACACCGAGTCCCTTTAAAGAGGACTTTGAGGCACGGTGAGAGCTTTGAGACATCGGCCTGACAGCGATGTGGAGAGACGACCTCACACCGCGTGTTAGGGACGGGGTGCGTCGATGGAAACACAGTCTGGTTCTGGTGTGGCGTGGCAGTTTGAGAGTGCTGGTTCTGCTGGTTCTGCTTGTTCTGCTGGTTCTACTGGTTCTGCTGGTTCTGCTGGTTCATCTCAACGTTCGTGTTTCCAATCACCGAATCCCAACATCAATTATAGACAGAGGTGGAAGAAGTAAAAGTAGAAGTACTCTGATTTGGTGCTTGAGTAAAAGTAGAAGTACTCTGATCTGTACTTGAGTAAAAGTAGAAGTACTCTGATCTGGTGCTTGAGTAAAAGTAGAAGTACTCTGATCTGGTGCTTGAGTAAAAGTAGAAGTACTCTGATCTGGTGCTTGAGTAAAAGTAGAAGTACTCTGATCTGGTGCTTGAGTAAAAGTAGAAGTACTCTGATCTTGTACTTGAGTAAAAGTAGAAGTACTCTGATCTGGTGCTTGAGTAAAAGTAGAAGTACTCTGATCGTGTACTTGAGTAAAAGTAGAAGTACTCTGATCTGGTGCTTGAGTAAAAGTAGAAGTACTCTGATCGTGTACTTGAGTAAAAGTAGAAGTACTCTGATCTGGTGCTTGAGTAAAAGTAGAAGTACTCTGATCTGGTGCTTGAGTACAAGTAGAAGTACTCTGATCTGGTGCTTGAGTAGAAGTACTCTGATCTGGTGCTTGAGTAAAAGTAGAAGTACTCTGATCTGGTGCTTGAGTAAAAGTAGAAGTACTCTGATCTGGTGCTTGAGTAAAAGTAGAAGTACTCTGATCTGGTGCTTGAGTAAAAGTAGAAGTACTCTGATCTGGTGCTTTAGTAAAAGTTGAAGTACTCTGATCTGGTGCTTGAGTAAAAGTAGAAGTACTCTGATCTGGTGCTTGAGTAAAAGTAGAAGTACTCTGATCTGGTGCTTGAGTAAAAGTAGAAGTACTCTGATCTGGTGCTTGAGTAAAAGTAGAAGTACTCTGATCTGGTGCTTGAGTAAAAGTAGAAGTACTCTGATCTGGTGCTTGAGTAAAAGTAGAAGTACTCTGATCTGGTGCTTGAGTAAAAGTAGAAGTACTCTGATCTTGTACTTGAGTAAAAGTAGAAGTACTCTGATCTGGTGCTTGAGTAAAAGTAGAAGTACTCTGATCTGGTGCTTAAGTAAAAGTAGAAGTACTCAGATCTTGTACTTTAGTAAAAGTAGAAGTACTCTTTTTGTACTTGAGTAAAAGTAGTAGTTTTCCCGGTCATTGTGCCTTTGGATTAACTTAAAAATAGATTTAAAAAAGTGATTATATGGATATATGATAATAACAATAATGATAATAATTATAATTATAAATACTATAATAATTCTAATGACTATATCTTAATTATCATACTGTAGTTTTCATAAAAATAGAAAATGGGTGTATGTGTGTATATGTGTACATATGTATGTGTATGTATATATTTTTTTGTTTATCTGTGTGAGTATTTAATTACGGAATTATCTTATTTCTCTTTATGCTGCAACTGGACGACTAACCGGAGAGCCCGTTGCTTTCTGCCTCCGCTTCTACACGTCTGTTTGTTTTTCGGACGTCTGATTGTTGAAACGTCAGAATACAAACGATGTCTTCCTCTCCCCAGAGAACCACTCTGCTCCTCCAGATGTCACCGGCTACACCAACAACTCGTCCAGCGATGGGATCCAGGTGGAGCGAGCGCCGGGACAGAGACAGACGCCCAAGTACGGGAACGCCGAGCTGATGGAGACCGGAGACGGTGAGTCGCGGCCGGGGACCCGTTCATATACAGTTATCAGTGTAAGGGCAGCTTTGTTGTTCCACTATCCTATTCTCGTGCTGCCATTACTTCACGGGACGATGAGCGATCTGCTCTCCGCTCCTTCGGTGCAGCTCAGAATGATGTTCCAGTTTCCATGACCCAGGTTTAATGATTCTGTCTATGGTTGTGGTATCTGTGAGCCCTTCCTCCTGTGTCCTCTCTCTTCCGCTCACCTATGACCCCTGTTAAACACCCGGTGCAGCTAACCCCCTCCACCTAGTGTTCAAACATAATATTGCACTATAAATATAAATAAACTGACATGCCAACAACACCCATATATCACAGGTCTCAGATAAATCCAGAGCCTGTCTCTGATTGGCTGAAGTACCAAACAGATGATTGTAGCGTCCCATAATCCCCTCTGTTTCAGCCCTGTTTCCAAAGTGCTGATTCTGTGTCTGTAGCTTTGAATGCTAACGAGCTGCTGCTGGCCACGGCAAACAGAGTTTTAAAATACCCCGACTTTTCTTTATGGACTTTTTACAAACCCTCAGTTTCATCTTAAACTCAGCGAGCGTTTCCTTTACCTCTCCCTGCCTCCTTACCTCCATCCCTCTGAAGAGAAATCAGCCCTAATGAAAGAGCAACGTGGGCCTCCTCTCCTCAGTGTCATGTTCAGCAGTCGGCTCCGTTGTAATTGCTCTTTGGAAGAGAAACGTGACGCTTTGATGTGGATTTAAAACGTGTGGATGAAAACGATCCAATCAGGAGGAAAGTGACGGATACTTCAACACCTGGGAAAGCTCAATTAGGAGTGTGTGTGTGTGTGTGTGTGTGTGTGTGTGTGTGTGTGTGTGTGTGTGTGTGTGTGTGTGTGTGTGTGTGTGTGTGTGTGTGTGTGTGTGTGTGTGTGTGTGTGTGTGTGTGTGTGTGTGTGTGTGTGTGTGTGTGTGTGTGTGTGTGTGTGTGTGTGTGTGTGTGTGTGTGTGTGTGTGTGTGTGTGTGTGTGTGTGTGTGTGTGTGTGTGTGTGTGTGTGTGTGTGTGTGTGTGTGTGTGTGTGTGTGTGTGTGTGTGTGTGTGTGTGTGTGTGTGCGCAGGTGTTCCCGTCAGCAGCCGGGTCTCAGCTAAGATCCAGCAGCTCGTCAACACTCTGAAGCGACCGAAGCGACCGCCGTTAAGAGAGTTTTTTGTCGACGACTTCGAGGAACTCCTTGAAGGTAAACCGTAACCGTCTGATGCACCATGTCGTTAGGCGATTGATTACTGACTGTTGGAGGAAGTACTCCGATATTTTAGATGTGTAGAAATACTGGATACTGATCTCCACACCTGACATTTGGGTTATTCATGTCTTAACTGGGAGGAGAGCATTGGTCAAACTGATGCCTCCGAATGAAAGGTATGCTACGGTTAATACGTTGTCATAGCAACTCACTCAAATATAACTGCATTTATAAGTGAGTTTACAAACTCCAGTAACTTGGTTATGATCACATTTTTGTCGTAGCGTGTTTGTGCATTTAAATATACACCCTGGAACAAGCTGGTTGGCTCAAGTCATCAGAAGTCTGAAATGTAAAAGCAAAAAGGTTTGTTCGCCTTAAAGATGAACGGAGGTTTTGTTCTGAAAATCTAAAGTCCTCCAACAGTCCAAGATACTCAAAGCAAAAGAAAGACGCGCAATAGTGCAAATGACACAATGGGACGAGCAGGGCCGGCCCTCGGCATAGGCAGTATAGGCGAATGCTAAGGGCGACCCATAGGGGGCGCCGGAAAAAGAAAAAAAAAGTTAGAAATTAAAAAAATATTTCCCGATTTTGTATCAACAAAGTACATCTTATTATCTTATACTAACAGAACTACGTATATATTGCGTACAGCGCCCATAAACTATGGCACCCCCCCCCAAATCAAGTTGAACTGCCCCAGCCCCAGTACAAACCAGAGGTTTATGTGAAATTGTTCTTTTTTTGAAATAATAATAATAATTCCTTACATTTATTATAGCGCTTCTTCAATGACTCAAAGCGCTTAATAATGGTTAATAATGGTTTTAGTGTGCAATTATAGGTTTTAATTTTGTATTTGTGTTCATTTAAAATAAATCAAACTCCAAAAAAACGTACACAGCTTCTGTGTGCTTCTATTAACATTGGAATTTACAGCTAAAATCTTGCCTAGGGCGGCAAATTGGTCAGAGCCGGCCCTGGGGACGAGTATAATACCGAAGTATCTAATCTCCTCTCATGGTTCTCCTCCAACAGGCCTGCGTCCAAGACACTTAAGATTCAAGGCTTCTGTGCTCACGTGTCCATCGTGGAGCGACAGTGTAGATATGTCAATGGAAACCCAATAACACAGATACCGTAGTGCAGAATAGTCGATACACAAGTAATTGGAATATTATATATATGAGTTGCAAACAGATGAAGGTTACGGATGTTGTTTCAAAAGTTCCGGTGTGTAACAGTCGTGTGGCCCGTGGGAGGAACCGGAGAGGAGAGGAGCCAAAGACACGGCAGCCATCATCACGGGCGCCATCTTTAAATTGTACCAACTCCCGTGTTTCCCGTCTTCAGTGCAGCAGCCGGACCCCAACCAGCCCAAAGCGGAGGGGGCTCAGATGGAGGCGCTGCAGGGCGAGCAGCTGGGGGTCGTCACCAACTGGCCCCCCTCCCTGGAGGCGGCGCTGCAGCGCTGGGGCACCATCTCCCCCAAAGCCCCCTGCCTCACCACCATGGACACCAACGGGAAGCCCCTCTACCTGCTCACATACGGTAAGAGGGGGGGTCATATATGTATACGCCTGTATTAATGACTGGAGGTCTTCAGGTGGAGACTGGAACTGCACTTTGAACTTATAGTCTTTATTCCAGATCAGGCAATTACGCAAATTACACAATGGTGTTTGTGCTAACACACAAAGCTCAATGTGGTCTTTCAATTTGTACTCACTATTTTGGGCTTTTCGTGTTAAATATTGTTGTAATAATTGCTGTGGAGTTCCCTCTCGTCCACGATGAAGACGTACCACCTTCTGTGACGTGGGGGATTTAAGGGACGGCTGAAGGAAGACATGTTCAAGTATTTGCATTGAAAGACGAGTATTCTTATACTTTTTCTTTTTGTTTCTACTGAAGAAAATAAGCCAACTTTCCCAAAAATGTAATACGTTTAAAAACCGTTAGCAAATCAAGAGCTTTGTCGAAAAAAATACTGATCGAAATGAGTAATTATGTGATCATGGAAGACGTAAACAACATCACACATGTGACCAGATGTCTGATGGCAGCTTTCAGACGGTGTGTGTGTGTGTGTGTGTGTGTGTGTGTGTGTGTGTGTGTGTGTGTGTGTGTGTGTGTGTGTGTGTGTGTGTGTGTGTGTGTGTGTGTGTGTGTGTGTGTGTGTGTGTGTGTGTGTGTGTGTGTGTGTGTGTGTGTGTGTGTGTGTGTGAGATTTAAGAGGAGTGAGCTTGCAGGGATGGTGAGGCGATGTGTGCTCACCAGACTGTGAAATGTCTTCATATCTCAGGAGTCCCCCCTCCCCACAAGTAAGGCAACAACATGGTGTGTGTGTGTGTGTGTGTGCTGAATCTCTATCTTTCTGCATCTCTCATTCCTGTAGCGTCTCTCCCTTTGATGTCGGCCAAGGACAAACTTGTTTTGTTTCTTCCTGTCGAGTCTTCCTCAGAGAGAATTCGTGATACTGAATTCTCCCGTTGTCCTTAGCGACCCTGGCGGCGCTGCACTGCAGATAACCCTCTGATAAGGGACAGGAGAGAGAAACGGTTAACCAAGTTTCTCCCGGTCCCAGAGTCACAGGCAGCTTTGAGCCCGGGGTTTCATCGAGGAGGAAATCACGTAATCGATGAAGACGCGTCTCCGTACGGATCAGGAGAACACACCTCTCAGACTCTGCGTGTTGTGATCTTTCTCTTTGATCCATCCTCTGCGTGTTCTGGCTTTTGTTTGAAGTGTTTTCTGTGAGCTACGATTCAGGTTTTTAGATAAGGTGGCTACAGCGTCTGTCGCGCTGCACCGGTCAGACACATGTCCGTCCGATGCCGTTTCAAAAGTGATGCAAATATAAAAACACATCAGATTCAGAATCAGGTGTATGTCCAGGTGCGGTTACACACACAAGGAACTGGCTTTGTATCGGTTGGTGCGAACATAAACAATCACCAGTGACATCTGAAGATTATCCACTTTGCATTTAGCTGACGCTTTTATCTAAACGATAAGTGCGTTCGACCAGGAAGACACAAACTTGAAGAAAACAGAATCATAAAGTACATCAGGCTTCATAGAGCCAAGCATTTCAAGTGCTACTCAACTGGCTTTAGAGGAGCCAGTCCTTTGTTAGTATATAAGAGCTTTGTTAATAGTTCTATCCTCGAGGTGGAGTCCAAAGAGATGAGTTTTCAGTCCGGAAGGTGTGTAAGCTTTCTGCTGTCCTGATGTCAATGGGAGCTCATTCCACCATCTTGGAGCCAGGACAGCAAACCCACGTGTTTCTGCTGATGGGAGCTTGGGTCCCCCTCGCAGCGAGGGTGCAGCGAGTCGTCTGGCTGATGCAGAGCGGAGTGCACGTGCTGGGGTGCACGGTTTAACCATGTCCTGGATGTAGGAAGGGCCAGATCCATTCGCAGCATGGTACGCAAGCACCAGGGTCTTGAAGTGGATTCTAGCAGTTACCGGAAGCCAGTGGAGGGAGCGGAGGAGCGGCGTGGTGTGGGAACATTCAGGAAGGTTGAAGACCAGACGAGCCGCTGCATTCTGGGTGAGAGAGGTCGGATGGCACATGCAGGTAGACCAGCCAGGAGGGAGTTGCAGTAGTCTAGGCGTGAGGTGACGAGAGCCTGGACCAGAACCTGCGTGGCTCTCTGGGTCAGCTGGGGACGCATCCTCCCGATGTCGTAGAGCGTGGATCTGCAGCGGCGGGTTGGAGCAGCGATGTTTGCAGTGAAGGACAGGTTGTTATCGAGGGTCACTCCCAGAGTCCCTGCAGTCTGAGTCGGGGACACAACGGAGGGGCCGATGTTGACCGTGGGAGAACGCTAAGAAAATACTAAATACCATGAACTTCAGCGTAAACATCTCCTTATTCCCGCTGTCGTATCTTTTCGTTCTAATTTACAATCTGCCAAACAGTCAGTAAACAAACACAAACTCAGTTAGACCGGGTCCATCGTTTGGCTCCAAGGTCGAAGTTGAAATCACGCTCACAGAAAACTGAAAGGATTAAACGGTCCATTTCTAATTAAGTTAAATAATGATTGGAGAGAAAAGGCAGTATCTGAAGTTGCTGTCGCGTCGTGTGAAACGTTGTGCTGTACGGTTCCCTGTGTGAACGCTGGGTCAGCATCTCACCGCCTGCCTCTCAAACCGACCCGTCTGTTCTCAAAGTCGTTTTCTCGAGAGTAGCTGCTGCTCTGAAACGGCGCATATCTAATTTGAGAACAAAAGCACCCTTTTGAGATGAAATGGACCTCGTTGGCCGTTAGCTGCTCCTCTCTTGGCTTCAGAGGATGAAGGGCTGCAGCCTCTCGTGGGTCTTTAGAAACAAAGAGGACCAGCCTCTGCACAAAGCGCTCTGATTGCAGCTCTGATGTGGACGCCGCTGCCGTTCAGCGGGCGACACAGCAGGGATCCTCTCGTCTGATTGTTCAACATGGTTTCCAGAGGGAGGGGCTGGTGATCAGCGCCGGGGGTCCCACTCGCTCTGCTGTGATGTCTGAACATAGAGAAAAAACAGTTCTCTGCAATCCATGGGTTTTTAAAGGTCTTCTATCCTGATACTCATACTTATATCATGACCTTTGCAAATCAGCAGAGATGGCAAAAGTACTCACTTCCTTTACTCAAGTAGAAGTACAGATACTCGTGTTTAAACATACTCTGGTGAAAGTAGAAGTACTGACTAAACTTCTTTCCTCAAGTAAAATAAGAAGTAGAAAGTACAGGTATTTGAGTTCAACATGTAAGAAGTAGAAAGTACAGGTATTTGTGTTCAACATGTGAGAAGTAGAAAGTACAGGTATTTGTGTTCAACATGTGAGAAGTAGAAAGTACAGGTATTTGTGTTCAACATGTAAGAAGTAGAAAGTACAGGTATTTGAGTTCAACATGTAAGAAGTAGAAAGTACAGGTATTTGGGTTCAACATGTAAGAAGTAGAAAGTACAGGTATTAGTGTTTAACATGTAAGAAGTAGAAAGTACAGGTATTTGAGTTCAACATGTGAGAAGTAGAAAGTACAGGTATTTGAGTTCAACATGTAAGAAGTAGAAAGTACAGGTATTTGTGTTCAACATGTGAGAAGTAGAAAGTACAGGTATTTGTGTTCAACATGTGAGAAGTAGAAAGTACAGGTATTTGTGTTCAACATGAGAGAAGTAGAAAGTACAGGTATTTGTGTTCAACATGTGAGAAGTAGAAAGTACAGGTATTTGTGTTCAACATGAGAGAAGTAGAAAGTACAGGTATTTGAGTTCAACATGAGAGAAGTAGAAAGTTCAGGTATTTGAGTTCAACATGAGAGAAGTAGAAAGTACAGGTATTTGAGTTCAACATGTGAGAAGTAGAAAGTACAGGTATTTGTGTTCAACATGAGAGAAGTAGAAAGTACAGGTATTTGAGTTCAACATGAGAGAAGTAGAAAGTACAGGTATTTGTGTTCAACATGTAAGAAGTAGAAAGTACAGGTATTTGAGTTCAACATGTAAGAAGTAGAAAGTACAGGTATTTGAGTTCAACATGTGAGAAGTAGAAAGTACAGGTATTTGAGTTCAACATGTAAGAAGTAGAAAGTACAGGTATTTGTGTTCAACATGTAAGAAGTAGAAAGTACAGGTATTTGTGTTCAACATGTAAGAAGTAGAAAGTACAGGTATTTGTGTTCAACATGTGAGAAGTAGAAAGTACAGGTATTTGAGTTCAACATGTAAGAAGTAGAAAGTACAGGTATTTGGGTTCAACATGTAAGAAGTAGAAAGTACAGGTATTTGGGTTCAACATGTAAGAAGTAGAAAGTACAGGTATTTGAGTTCAACATGTGAGAAGTAGAAAGTACAGGTATTTGAGTTCAACATGTAAGAAGTAGAAAGTACAGGTATTTGTGTTCAACATGTAAGAAGTAGAAAGTACAGGTATTTGTGTTCAACATGTAAGAAGTAGAAAGTACAGGTATTTGTGTTCAACATGTGAGAAGTAGAAAGTACAGGTATTTGAGTTCAACATGTAAGAAGTAGAAAGTACAGGTATTTGGGTTCAACATGTAAGAAGTAGAAAGTACAGGTATTTGAGTTCAACATGTGAGAAGTAGAAAGTACAGGTATTTGAGTTCAACATGTAAGAAGTAGAAAGTACAGGTATTTGAGTTCAACATGTAAGAAGTATAAAGTACAGGTATTTGTGTTCAACATGTAAGAAGTAGAAAGTACACGTATTTGGGTTCAACATGTAAGAAGTAGAAAGTACACGTATTTGGGTTCAACATGTAAGAAGTAGAAAGTACAGGTATTTGAGTTCAACATGTAAGAAGTAGAAAGCACAGGTATTTGTGTTCAACATGTGAGAAGTAGAAAGTACAGGTATTTGTGTTCAACATGTAAGAAGTAG
>NC_047519.1:41432522-41437522 GCF_902827115.2 Pseudochaenichthys georgianus
AACACTCTGCCTAAAACTCCTCTGGGGGGCATCCACCTGTCAGAGACCAAGCAGCTGTTCCTGGAGGGGGCGCTGCACCCCTGCAACGTGCTCATGTGCCCCCACACCTGCGTCACCAACCTGCCCAAACCCCGCCAGAAACAACCAGGTACGCACACACACACACACACACACACACACACACACACACACACACACACACACACACACACACACACACACACACACACACACACACACACACACACACACACACACACACACACACACACACACACACACACACACACACACACACACAAAGTAATGATGTCCCAATAAAGTCAATTTATTTGATTTAATTGGAACCTGGGAAAAACAGGTCTAAACTCACAGTTTGTGTTAATCCTCCTCCTCCTCCTCCTCCTCCTCCTCCTCCTCCTCCTCCTCCTCCTCCTCCTCCTCCTCCTCCTCCTCAGAGATTGGCCCTGCCTCAGTGATGGTTGGTAACTTGGTGTCGGGGAAGAGGATCGCTCAGGCCAGCGGTCGAGATTTGGTTCAGATCGAAGACAATGACCAGGCAAGGAAGGTGTGTGTGAGAGGGGGGGGGGGGGGGCTGGTTTTCATCTTCATCATCATCACAACACATACACACATGTACATGTTCATAATGAGACCATTTCGTGTATTTGTTTGGATCAAATCTCATTAATGTCTGCTGTGGTTTTCATTTCATATATCAATAGTTTTAAAGAGTCCTCCCCTGCTGATGTTCAGGTGTATATCAGTATGTAGTGTCTCTACTTTAAAGAGTCCTCCCCTGCTGATGTTCAGGTGTATATCAGTATGTAGTGTCTGTACTTTAAAGAGTCCTCTCCAGCTGATGTTCAGGTGTATATCAGTATGTAGTGTCTGTACTTTAAAGAGTCCTCTCCTGCTGATGTTCAGGTGTATATCAGTATGTAGTGTCTCTACTTTAAAGAGTCCTCTCCTGCTGATGTTCAGGTGTATATCAGTATGTAGTGTCTCTACTTTAAAGAGTCCTCTCCTGCTGATGTTCAGGTGTATATCAGTATGTATTGTCTCTACTTTAAAGAGTCCTCTCCTGCTGATGTTCAGGTGTATATCAGTATGTAGTGTCTCTACTTTAAAGAGTCCTCTCCTGCTGATGTTCAGGTGTATATCAGTATGTAGTGTCTCTACTTTAAAGAGTCCTCTCCTGCTGATGTTCAGGTGTATATCAGTATGTAGTGTCTCTACTTTAAAGAGTCCTCTCCTGCTGATGTTCAGGTGTATATCAGTATGTAGTGTCTCTACTTTAAAGAGTCCTCTCCTGCTGATGTGCAGGTGTATATCAGTATGTAGTGTCTCTACTTTAAAGAGTCCTCTTGTGTCGATGTTCAGGTGATTGGTCAACCTCTACAGGAAAACAGAAAACCCCAAAAAGCATGATAGGGCCTCTTTAAAACCTCATATCACAGCATCATCAATCAGGCAGTTTTTAGTTGTTTGTGTTTCTTTGATTCATCAGTTATTCCTGGACAATTAAGCTCAAACCTCATTTCAAGTTTTCTGTCGGTTCAAATGATTGAGATTCAAGATGCAAAGTGGCCATTTTACTACTTACTCGTTCACTATGATTTGAGATCTATAGCGAAAAGGAAAGTCTAACGGCAGAAGGGGAAGCCTGGCAACGTTGGATGCTTTGACAGCTCTGTTGAAGTCGTATTTGTACCGTTAAAAATGAGTAAGACAGGAGGAGAGAGTCACTGAATAAACAAACAGAAATAGAGGTCATGAAAGCAAGAAGAAGCCGACATGGAGACGGAGAGTAACTGAAGCAGAGAGAGGAGTGACGAAGAGGAACAGGATGAGTGATGAAGAGGAACAGGAGGAGTGTGTTTCTGACAGAACAGATTTCCCTCTCCTCTCTCTTTCTGAATATGTCAGACGGCCGCACACACACACCGTGTAGATTTTAATAAGAAGAGACAAGCTCATAAATAATAACAACCACCAAATTCCACCGCTGTAGCCAGACTCCCAGCATGCACCTGGTTCATTACGCTGTCACCAAACACATGGTGAATCAGAATCAGGTTTATTACCAGCTAAGTTGACACGTGAAGTGATTTCTCTGCCGACCCCCCCTCAAAACACTGGCCGTTTCTCAATCTCGAGGATGCTGGCTTGGTAGTCGCGTACTTCCAAGTCACTTCATTCAGAAAGGAAGCAAGTATGCTTCCAAGCCACGGCTTCGGAAAACGAAGAAGAATGGAACAGGCTAACAAGTGTGCCACTATCTCTAACGGTTTCAACATAAACTGTACCGAAAATAAATACCTCACGATGTCTCTCTAATTATGAACTTGCTTTACTTTCACGGAACAAACTTTTGGTGATAACAAATGTAACAAAGTAACATATTTACCAACACGTGTTCTACGCCACTATACTTACATTTAAATGTGTGCTGCGTCGGTCCAGCCATTCTCCGCAAGAGTTTTTGAAACTGGTCTGTGCGCAAAGCATTGTGGGGATTTTAAGGACGCGAAGTCTACCCATGTGCAGCCTCGAAATTACCCCCAAACCAAGGACGCGGCCTCGGTGGAATTCCAAGTATGCTGGAGATTGGAACAGTCCTTCGGTGGCACTCGATGACGTAGCATCCTTGAAATATTGGCTTGGAAGCCAGTATCCTCGAGATTGAGAAACGGCCACGGTGTTTCGCGGACCAAGTGAATATCAATACCGTCGCTATATGTATTTTACTGTTTTATAAAGAGGATCCGGTTTTATTTTTTACTTTTTTTGGCAGTTAAAGGTGGGGTAGGTAAGTTTGAGAAACCGGCTCGAGATACACTTTTTGTTATATTCCATGGAATGCTCTTAACATCCGATAGAAATGAATATCTGAAGTGCTTTGACAAGAAATCCATAAAAAAATTTCATCTGTGGAAGCCGTGGTACTGTAAAAAGTACAACGGCTAAACGGATTGGATTGCCCCCTGTCTGTCAGCCTGTATCTCGTGCCGTCATAGGGCGTGCCGTCATTGGGCGTGCCCTCATTGGGCGTGCATTGCAGCAGTACTTCAATGACTCGCCAGCAACAGGCGGCCACTTTCACCAGTCTGCTGACGTCATGTTCGTGTGTGTTGGAGGAGGTGCTCTGTAAGGAAGTCTGAAGGAAGGGGCGGATTCTTTTCGGCTGTGTACTTTCAAATGTTAGTGCACTCGAGCCGGTTTCTGAAACTTACCTACCCCACCTTTAAAGGACTTGTTTAACATTTTGGAAACGCCAGTTAGCTTAGCATAGCTTAGCTTAGCGTATGCAATGAGGTCAGCATAGGGTAGTTAGACGATGGGTGAATGAGTCCCAAAAGAAAGCCACGACTCTCAGGAGACAGCTGTTCCTTTCCCGTGTTTAGACCTTACTGTAACGTACATAACTTCTAACACCAGGTTTTTTAGTATAAATAAACTTATTATACACAACAAACATGTAATTGTTTTGCTGTTGCCGTGAGCACAATCTTATCCTGAGTCTTACCAAGTACTTTCCATGCGAAAATAAACATATAACGGACGTTTATTCCTGAAAAGACACGATGCATATAAGAAGCGGAAACTGACACGCAGTCATGTTGTCCTCAAAAGTCGACGTAGATTCACGGCAGGATGCAACAGGATAAGGAAAGATAAAGAGTTTTGTCACCCTAAACTATTTCCCAGGTACTTTACTCAAGTATTGCTATAATTACAGATACAGACGTGGACTGCATCACTTCTGCAGAGCGACCTGTAACTCTTCAGTGTTTAAGTTCAGTTTAATTGACTTGCAGATGAGGCGGTGGGGTTAGCGTTCCTGCAAAATGAGTTTGTTATTATTATTTCAGTTTAATGTATCAGGCAGACGGGACTAGTTTGGTACTTTAAAGGTGACAAGGGGGAAGCTTTATTTACAATAGCATTTGTGATGTGGAGGATTGTGAAGGAGAATGCATGATGTGTTTTCTGAATGTTAGTCCGGGTTAGAGGAGGAACTGTCTGTTGCTGCTTCTCACCAGTTATCGTTGGTTCATCCCTTCATCGTTTGTTTATCCATCGCTGCACGTGACCTGAAAACCAGACCCTCCGTGTGAATGAGCTCCTCGTCTTCTCTACACTTTGTGATTATTGAAATGCTCTCTGTCATCTGAGATAGAGACATGTGATTTATGTGTAACATCTCCTCAGAAACACAGACACAGCTGTGTGTAAAGAAATGGGAACTGTCACTGTGTCCTTCATTGTGTTCCTTGAAGGCCTCGAGATTATTTGAGACAGGGTTTGTGAGACAGGGTTTTAAATAGTAAGATTTCAATGAAAATGCTTTATGTTTTATAACTAAGGAGTTACATACAAGCTGTTTAAAACGCACACGTTACTTAATTCTGCAAGATTTTCTCAGGTTTTTGACTTAACGTTAATGTTGGAGCATATGGAGAAAATGAAAGTTTTCTTGTAGAGTTTATGAAGAGCCTTGATAGGAAGGCTGCAATTAGCATTGCTAAACACTGCGGTACTTTTCCCACAAAGGTTCATGCGAACTTAGTTCATGAGAACTCTTTAGTTCGTGGTTTGCAATCCGCCCAGCCAATCAGAAATATAGCTCTTTTCTCACAAAAGAGCCGCTCGAAAGTCCCTGCTCTCTAGCAGGGACTTTCGAGGGGGTAAAAAGGTTCGCATGAACTAATTTTAGTACCGGCTCTTTTTGGTGTGAACGCGATAAAAGAGTTCTCATGAACTAAGTTCGCATGAACCTTTGTGGGAAATGTACCGCAGTGTGAATGCGCCTAATAGGCACATTCACACCGGAGTACCTTTCCCGTTTAGTTCCGATAGTTCCTGTGATTTTGCGTTCACACCAAAAAGAGAACTTAGTTCCGAGAACTTTTACCCCCATTTGTAGTCCCTGCTGGAGAGGTGGTACTTTCCTGGGGGGAAAAGAGGTTCCAATTTCTGATTGGCTGGGCGAATTG